>NW_024090289.1:0-59906 GCF_014356525.2 Nilaparvata lugens
TACTAAACAGGGTGAAATGTTAAAGTTTAAAAATTTTTCGTACACACTAAAAAATAAGTACATTGCATTTGCCGATTTTGAAAGTTTTATTGTACCAACAAATAACGGTGAGGAGGAGGAGGAGCTCGATGACGATGACGATGAAAATGTTGATGATTTGCTCGGAACTGATATAGGAAATAGCTTTACAAGGAAAACACAAAAACATGTTGCTTGCGGCTATGCGTTTATTATTTTAGACGAATCAGGTGAAATATTCTACGGTCCACGCGTTTATAGAGCTACAAGTGTTGGCGAGAAAATTATTGAACAATTTCTTGATGAGATCATTGCCATAGCTCGAAACTGTTCCATTGATATGCAACAAGAAGTGCCCATGATTGAATTGAATGAAGAACAATTATTAGCTTTTAACAATAGTACAGTATGTTTCTTGTGCAACGATGAATTTAAAGCCAACGAAATTCGTATTAGGCACCATTCTCATACAACAGGCCATTATCTCGGTGCAACGCACAAGTCATGTAATTTAAATGCAAAAGCACCAAAACTATTAAACTGTTTTTTTCATAATTTTCGCGGATATGATAGTCATTTCATTGTTAAGGCATTAGCAGGACGAAAGGAGAAAATTGATTGTATTGCAAACTCATCGGAAAAATTCCTCACAATTACAATAGATCGTGTTGTACGTTTCCTTGACAGTTTTCAATTTTTAAGCTCAAGTCTACAGTCACTTGTTGCCAATCTTGCAAGTGATACAGAAAACATTGATTCTAATTTCAAAGTAATGTGTAAAATATTCAACGATAAAAATCAACAAAAACTTTTACTACGTAAAGGCGTGTACCCGTATCAGTACATAACAGATGCTGAAAAATTTGAAGAACAGCAATTGCCGACAATTGACTCATTTTACAGTACGCTTAATAATACAGCATTGCAAGTAGACGATTATGAGCATGCGCAGAAAGTTTGGCGCGAATTTAACATAAACTCATTGGGTGAATATCATGATCTCTACCTTTTGACAGATTGCTTACTGCTGGCAGATATTTTTCAAAATTTTAGGACTGTATTTTTTACAATTTACAAACTGGATGTATCGCACTTTGTATCGTTACCGCATTTTTCGTTGAATGCAATGTTATATTTGACTAAAGTACGTTTAGAATTAATTAGCAATGCTGATATGAACTTGCTCATAGAATCTGGTTTACGCGGTGGTCTATCAGTTATTCCCCACCGTCATGCAGTCGCAAACAATAAATATATGGGTGTAAATTATAACCCGGCTATTGAAAATAGTTTTTTGCTCTATCTTGATTGTACAAGCTTATACGCACATACAATGATTGCCTACAAGCTACCTGAATCAAATTTCAGATTTTTATCACAAAATGAAATTATGGCTTTAGGCGATTTTACAAGCATACACGATGAAGCCGAGACTGGCTATATAATTGAAGCAGACCTGTCCTATCCAGTTAATTTACACCAATTACATAACAGCTTCCCCTTGGCTCCATTAAAAGATCAGCCGCCTTACAACCTGTTCTCTCCATATCAAACAGACAACACTGTTGCTCTGCGCAGAGAAGCGGCCGCGCGCCGCCCGTCTCCCGCCTCCGCCTCCGCCGCCGCCGCCGCCGCGTCATCACGTCTTTTAGCCACCCTTTATAATCGTAAACGATATGTACTCCACTATAGAAATTTGAAACTTTATTTAAGCTTGGGCATGAAATTGACTGCTGTACATAGAGTAATCGCTTTTCATCAGTCGTACTGGCTTAAACCGTTTATTGATTTGAATGCACAACTGAGAAAGGAAGCAAAAAATTCATTTGAACGTACCCTCTTTAAATTTCTTTCAAATAGTCTGTTCGGAAAGTTGATGGAGAATAATAGGAAAAGAATAGATTTTAGGCTAATCACTTGTCAGAAAAAATTGGAAAGTTTGATTGCAAAACCAAGCTGTAAACGATGGATTGTGTTTGACAAAGACATTGTCGCTGTACAAATGTGTAAAACAGAAATAAAATTAGATCGTCCAATTTATGCCGGTTTTTCAATTCTTGATTTGAGTAAATTTACAATGTTCAATTTCCACTACAACATTTTCTTGAAAATGTTCGATCCAAGCTGTGTTAAATTGTGCATGAGCGATACAGACTCATTGCTATACCATATAAAATCGGACGATATCTATGCAGTTATCAAACAAAATCTTCAACATTTTGACACAAGTGCTTATCCTGTCACACATTGTTGTTATAGTCAATTGAACCATGGTGTGCCTGGCACATTTAAAGATGAATTAAAATCGGGAATTATTACGGCTTTTTGTGGACTTCGTGCGAAACTTTACAGTTTTGAATATGTACTAAGCAGCAGTAGTGCTAGTGACAGTAGTAATAGTAATAGTAATAATAGTAGTAGTAGTATTAAGGTTAGTTCTTATGAAAAGTTTAGCAAGCACGCAGCTAAAGGCGTAGCAAGAACAATTATAAACAATAAACTAAGATATGACATGTACATGAAATGTCTGACAGATAGATTAGTTCAACGTGAATGCTTTTCACAATTACGCAGTTATTCGCATGATATTTATCAAATATCGTGTGCCAAAGTTGCATTATCACCATTTGACACAAAAAGATACATTGAATCAAACGGTATAGATACGAAAGCGTGGGGTCATTATTTAATAGAAGAAGAGAGAAGAAGAGAAGATATTGATAGCAGCAGCAGCAGCAGCAGCAACGCGGCTAGCGGCGCGACTGCTGTTACGTCAGATTGATCGCAGCAGTGAGAGTGAAAGAGAGAGAGAGAGCGAGGAGCAAGAAGCTATTAATGAAACCAGTTCAACAAGCGTCGCTCAGCTCAGTGTCGAACACGAAGAAGAAGAAGAAGGCGGCAGAAACAACATCCGTCTAAAGAAGAAGAAGAAAGATCGCTGTCTGGAGCAGTAGAGCTGCAGGTGTGACTGAACTCTAGCAAAAACAATCACACGCGCACATTCGCGTAGGGGCGGGAGATCGAAACCGCAAATATGTCAGATTTGCAACAGAAAATTGCACAGGAATTGCACCGTCCAGCGCGAAGAAAATTCAACAGACGTAAATATATATTAAAAGGAATAAAAGACCTCATTCAAATTGATTTAATTGAATTGCCAGAATTTGCTAGAGCAAACAACGGCTATCGTTATATTTTGATTGCAATTAATTGTTTTTCACGTTATGCTTTTGCTGAACCATTAAAAACTAAAACGGGAAAAGAAGTTGAACGAAAATTAGCGCGAATATTAGTATTAAATAAGGGTATAAAAAATGTGCAAAGCGATTTAGGTCGCGAATTTTACAATAAGGATGTTAAACAACTATTCGATAGGTTGAACATTAATCATTACAGTGTATTTTCTGAAATTAAGGCAGCTTTTGTTGAAAGATTGAACCGAACACTGAAATCACGTTTGTATGAACGACTAACTGCTAACGGTACGCAAAAATGGTTAAACATTTTGCCGGACATTGTTTATCAATATAATAACACTATTCATTCAGCGATTGGCATGACACCGGCCAGTGTTAGACGACGTCATGAAAAGCATTTGATCATGTTACAGTTGAAGAAAAAGTCAAAACAGACGCCGTCGCGTACAGTTTATCGACCAAAGTTTGCAATAGGCGACGTAGTGCGAATAAGTAAGTTTCGACAGGTTTTTGATAAAAGTTTTAGATTAAATTGGTCGCCAGAACTGTTTATAATTCACGGTGTTTTTCCCACACAACCGCCAACCTATGTAATTCGCGATCTTAACAATGAAATCATACAAGGTAGATTTTATAGTGAACAATTGATGAAAACAAACTTAACACCGTCCGAACAAAATACATATTTAGTTGAACGAATAATACGAAAATCAAACAATAAATATCTTGTTAAATGGTTAGGCTTTGATAAAACTAGCTGGATAGATAAGAGTGATATTATTACTCCGTCTGTAAAACAGAAGAAGAAGAATCTGCGTGCAACACGCAAAAATCATTAAATTTATTTGCATATTGTTTCAGATATGATATAAACATAATGTCAATGGCTATGGATGCGCCACTGTTGTTCTATTTGCTGAATGGTAACGATGCGTGTAGTATTATTAAAAGATTAATTGATCTTTTGTGTACGCTTAAAGCGATGTGTGTAAAACGTGTTGATATTGAAAAATGCTTTCTAGTTGGCTTATGTAAAAAAACATTTTTCAGCAATGTTGTTGTTGTTGATGATGATGATGATGATGATGATAAGAAGAAAGAAAAGATATTAATTTATATTTTAGATTATTGCATGTCAATGGCTAATCTTAATTAATGCGTGCGACGCTGGTGCTATACTGTATTATGTGAAAGACACACGCATTGTAATATTAACACTGTCAACTTTGTATGTATGTATTATCACTAGATTTGTCGCCACTTACCTTACTGCAGCAGCTGCTGTCAACTTTGTATGTATGTATTATCACTAGATTTGTCGCCACTTACCTTACTGCAGCAGCTGTCAACTTTGTATGTATATTTTCACCATTTATGTATGCAGCTGACAACTAATGTATGTATTTTCAACTTTTTGTCAACTTTGTAAGATACGCTTGTTTTAGCTGCTGCTGCTAAATTTGTATGTATCTAGTATTTTTAATAAACTGTGAACATTGTATGTGCGTGTTTTCTTCATTCATAAACCGCTCGTAGTATACACACACACACACATCGCATGTAGCGATGTTAACAGCATAGTTGAACTGTAGACACGCATGTGTAAACAGCAAGCGCGCGCAGCAAGAGTTATTATTATGACGTCATCAAAAGAGTCAATAGCAATAGTTAACTTTGATAATCTAATTGTAGATACAAAACAAGTGGGCGGCAAAAATTGTCTAGATAGAAAAAAGCATGGTGAGTTTTTGCCAAGTTCAGCTAGAATTCTAATTTGCGGTGCATCAAATTGTGGAAAGACAAATGTACTGCTGAATTTAATATTCGATAAAAATGGATTAAAATTCAAAAACCTATACTTGTTCAGTAAGTCTTTGTATCAGGAAAAATATAAACTATTGGACATTGTTTTTTCAAAACTCAAGTGTGTAAACTACTATAAATCTGACAATATTGAAGGCATACCGCAACCGAATGATATCGACACTCATTCACTGATAATTTTTGATGATTTGAATGTTACACGTGTGCCGCAAATACGTAATTTTTTCACAATGGGCAGACACAAAAGCATAGATTGTGTGTACTTAATTCAAAGCTATGGCGCAATTTCAAAACATCATATCAGAGACAATGCAAATATGCTGATTATTTTCAAAATGGATATGCACAATTTAAAATTAATATATAGGGATTTTGTTGGAACTGATATGACATTTGTTGCATTCAGAAATCTATGTTCACATGTATGGCAAAGCGGCGGAAATCATAGTTTTATTTCAATTTTCACTGAGTGTAAACCAGATGCTGGTAAATATCGTAATTGTCTTGGTAAGTATATTGATCCAAGTGTGTATAGCAGCAGCAGCAGCAGCAGCTGTCAACTTTGTATGTATATTTTCACCATTTATGTATGCAGCTGACAACTAATGTATGTATTTTCACTAGATTTGTCGCCACTTACCTTACTGCAGCAGCTGTCAACTTTGTATGTATATTTTCACCATTTATGTATGCAGCTGTCAACTAATGTATGTATTTTCAACTTTTTGTCAACTTTGTAAGATACGCTTGTTTTAGCTGCTGCTGCTGCTAAATTTGTATGTATCTAGTATTTTTAATAAACTGTGAACATTGTATGTGCGTGTTTTCTTCATTCATAAACCGCTTGTAGTATACACACACACACACACACACACACACACACACACACATCGGATGTAGCGATGTTAACAGCATAGTTGAACTGTAGACACGCATGTGTAAACAGCAAGCGCGCGCAGCAAGAGTTATTATTATGACGACAGCAAAAGAGTCAATAGCAATAGTTAACTTTGATAATCTAATTGTAGATACAAAACAAGTGGGCGGCAAAAATTGTCTAGATAGAAAAAAGCATGGTGAGTTTTTGCCAAGTTCAGCTAGAATTCTAATTTGCGGTGCATCAAATTGTGGAAAGACAAATGTACTGCTGAATTTAATATTCGATAAAAATGGATTAAAATTCAAAAACCTATACTTGTTCAGTAAGTCTTTGTATCAGGAAAAATATAAACTATTGGACATTGTTTTTTCAAAACTCAAGTGTGTAAACTACTATAAATCTGACAATATTGAATGCATACCGCAACCGAATGATATCGACACTCATTCACTGATAATTTTTGACGATTTGAATGTTACACGTGTGCCGCAAATACGTAATTTTTTCACAATGGGCAGACACAAAAGCATAGATTGTGTGTACTTAATTCAAAGCTATGGCGCAATTTCAAAACATCATATCAGAGACAATGCAAATATGCTGATTATTTTCAAAATGGATATGCACAATTTAAAATTAATATATAGGGATTTTGTTGGAACTGATATGACATTTGTTGCATTCAGAAATCTATGTTCACATGTATGGCAAAGCGGCGGAAATCATAGTTTTATTTCAATTTTCACTGAGTGTAAACCAGATGCTGGTAAATATCGTAATTGTCTTGGTAAGTATATTGATCCAAGTGTGTATAGCAGCAGCACCAATTGACATGTGTCAATTCTCATCATTTGTTGTTGAGCCAGTGTAGGTGAAAGAACTAATTATCGTTCTACTACTAGCAATATGCGTAAAATTAAATTAAAAAGAAAAAAACAAAGAGGAGGGCGCCGGCGAAGACTAGTGCAACGTGATCATCATCGTCATACTAGTAAAGTAATTGACAGGATAAAAGGTTTGCGTAAGTCAATTATTAATAAACATAGATCATTAACTAGTATGATTAGGGAAAATGATTCGATTAGACAAAAATCATTAGAGCCAATTATCAATCCACTAAAACAATTGAAAGATACACTTGTACAACATGCACACACTAGTAGCAGCAGCAGACTTAAAGAAGAATCAGAGGACGATGAGGAGGAGGAGGAGAAAGATACGGCCAAGGAAATGGATGTGGATGAGGGTTTGAATAGATCTAATGTAAGTGATATTTTGAATAAAACAACAATAACAGTGGATTTTATTGATGAGTATATACGTGAATTTCATAATGAAAAAATGAATAATTGTATATCTTATGGTATATGTTATGATAGTAAAGTAGATGAATACTATATGGGTGTAAAGGATATTAGTATTGCCAATGGTTATTTAATTATCGACAATAATAATAAGTATCGTTTAACAGTTGGTTTGTGTGAACTTCTATTTAAAAAACAGCCTGACCAGAAACTGTACACAGAACGTGATTTAAGAAAATATCGTAATATATTGCAGCTTACCGCTGCTCATTTAGATAGACGCGGTTATGTAAAGAGAAATACAGGCTATAAATCACAAATTATTCAATCTTTATTTCCATCGAGTAGTAGTAGGAAAAGAAAAAGATCTAGGATTGATGATGCAGCGGCAGCTGTTAGCGGTATGGGTTTTATAAGAAATGAATCTACTAGTCGACAGTATGTCTACTGGGATAATCCAAATGAACTGATAGACAGATTAGATATTCTGCTTTCATCACAGCAGGCGGGAAATAGATCACATTCAGTTGAAATAGCTTCTATTATTGAAGAACTGAAAGAAAGTGGTATTATATTAGGTGGCAATGTTGCTGCTGCTGCTGCTAAATTTGTATGTATCTAGTATTTTTAATAAACTGTGAACATTGTATGTGCGTGTTTTCTTCATTCATAAACCGCTCGTAGTATACACACACACACACACATCGCATGTAGCGATGTTAACAGCATAGTTGAACTGTAGACACGCATGTGTAAACAGCAAGCGCGCGCAGCAAGAGTTATTATTATGACGACAGCAAAAGAGTCAATAGCAATAGTTAACTTTGATAATCTAATTGTAGATACAAAACAAGTGGGCGGCAAAAATTGTCTAGATAGAAAAAAGCATGGTGAGTTTTTGCCAAGTTCAGCTAGAATTCTAATTTGCGGTGCATCAAATTGTGGAAAGACAAATGTACTGCTGAATTTAATATTCGATAAAAATGGATTAAAATTCAAAAACCTATACTTGTTCAGTAAGTCTTTGTATCAGGAAAAATATAAACTATTGGACATTGTTTTTTCAAAACTCAAGTGTGTAAACTACTATAAATCTGACAATATTGAATGCATACCGCAACCGAATGATATCGACACTCATTCACTGATAATTTTTGACGATTTGAATGTTACACGTGTGCCGCAAATACGTAATTTTTTCACAATGGGCAGACACAAAAGCATAGATTGTGTGTACTTAATTCAAAGCTATGGCGCAATTTCAAAACATCATATCAGAGACAATGCAAATATGCTGATTATTTTCAAAATGGATATGCACAATTTAAAATTAATATATAGGGATTTTGTTGGAACTGATATGACATTTGTTGCATTCAGAAATCTATGTTCACATGTATGGCAAAGCGGAAATCATAGTTTTATTTCAATTTTCACTGAGTGTAAACCAGATGCTGGTAAATATCGTAATTGTCTTGGTAAGTATATTGATCCAAGTGTGTATAGCAGCAGCACCAATTGACATGTGTCAATTCTCATCATTTGTTGTTGAGCCAGTGTAGGTGAAAGAACTAATTATCGTTCTACTACTAGCAATATGCGTAAAATTAAATTAAAAAGAAAAAAACAAAGAGGAGGGCGCCGGCGAAGACTAGTGCAACGTGATCATCATCGTCATACTAGTAAAGTAATTGACAGGATAAAAGGTTTGCGTAAGTCAATTATTAATAAACATAGATCATTAACTAGTATGATTAGGGAAAATGATTCGATTAGACAAAAATCATTAGAGCCAATTATCAATCCACTAAAACAATTGAAAGATACACTTGTACAACATGCACACACTAGTAGCAGCAGCAGACTTAAAGAAGAATCAGAGGACGATGAGGAGGAGGAGGAGAAAGATACGGCCAAGGAAATGGATGTGGATGAGGGTTTGAATAGATCTAATGTAAGTGATATTTTGAATAAAACAACAATAACAGTGGATTTTATTGATGAGTATATACGTGAATTTCATAATGAAAAAATGAATAATTGTATATCTTATGGTATATGTTATGATAGTAAAGTAGATGAATACTATATGGGTGTAAAGGATATTAGTATTGCCAATGGTTATTTAATTATCGACAATAATAATAAGTATCGTTTAACAGTTGGTTTGTGTGAACTTCTATTTAAAAAACAGCCTGACCAGAAACTGTACACAGAACGTGATTTAAGAAAATATCGTAATATATTGCAGCTTACCGCTGCTCATTTAGATAGACGCGGTTATGTAAAGAGAAATACAGGCTATAAATCACAAATTATTCAATCTTTATTTCCATCGAGTAGTAGTAGGAAAAGAAAAAGATCTAGGATTGATGATGCAGCGGCAGCTGTTAGCGGTATGGGTTTTATAAGAAATGAATCTACTAGTCGACAGTATGTCTACTGGGATAATCCAAATGAACTGATAGACAGATTAGATATTCTGCTTTCATCACAGCAGGCGGGAAATAGATCACATTCAGTTGAAATAGCTTCTATTATTGAAGAACTGAAAGAAAGTGGTATTATATTAGGTGGCAATGTTGCTGCTGCTTTTAGTCGTTAGTATGTGTTTAACACTTGACAAGAATAGAGATGTCGGGCAGTAGCGCCGCCACTGCAGTGAGTAGTACAATAGATCGATTTGGTAGGACACATCATGTGTTTAATACAACAGCACCATTAAACAGTGGTTGTGAATCATCAGCAGCAGCAACATCATCATCATCATTAGTGGCAGCAAGTAGAGAATATTTAGACAGTAAACTACTTGAATTATCATCAAATATATTCACTAAACTACAGTCTGATCCATTGTGGTCGCCGTCGCTAGTTAACAGAGAATACTTGGACAGTAATTGCTTGAAATATCATCAAATATATTCAATAACTTCAGTCTGATCCATTGACACCGCTAGTTAACAGAGAATACTTGGATAGTAAATTAAAGGAAGTTTCAACTAGTATTATACAAAAACTACAGACTGATCAATCATCACCGCTAGTTAACAGAGAATACTGGACAGTAAATTGCTTGAAATATCAACAAATATATTCACTAAACTACAGTCTGATCCATTGTGGTCGCCGTCGCTAGTTAACAGAGAATACTTGGACAGTAATTGCTTGAAATATCATCAAATATATTCAATAACTTCAGTCTGATCCATTGACACCGCTAGTTAACAAAGAATACTTGGACAGTAATTGCTTGAAATATCATCAAATATATTCACTAAATTGCAAACTGAATCATCTGATTTAGTAGATAGGAAATATTTAGACAGCAAATTACTTGCAATATCAACTAGTATATTCCAAAAACTACAGTCTGATCCATTGTCGCCGCTAGTTAACAGAGAATATTTGGATAGTAAATTAAAGGAAGTTTCAACTAGTATTATACAAAAACTACAGACTGATCAATCATCACCGCTAGTTAACAGAGAATACTGGACAGTAAATTGCTTGAAATATCAACAATATATTCACTAAATTGCAAACTGAATCGTCTGATTTAGTAGATAGGAAATATTTAGACAGCAAATTACTTGCAATATCAACTAGTATATTCCAAAAACTACAGTCTGATCCATTGACACCGCTAGTTAACAGAGAATACTTGGACAGTAATTGCTTGAAATATCATCAATATATTCAATAAACTTCAGTCTGATCCATTGTCGCCGCTAGTTAACAGAGAATACTTGGACAGTAAATTGCTTGAAATATCATCAAATATATTCAATAAACTTCAGTCTGATCCATTGACACCGCTAGTTAACAGAGAATACCTGGACAGTAAATTGCTTGAAATATCATCAATATATTCAATAAACTTCAGTCTGATCCATTGTCGCCGCTAGTTAACAGAGAATACCTGGACAGTAAATTGCTTGAAATATCATCAAATATATTCAATAAACTTCAGTCTGATCCATTGTCGCCGCTAGTTAACAGAGAATACTTGGACAGTAAATTGCTTGAAATATCATCAAATATATTCACTAAACTACAGTCTGATCCATTGTGGTCGCCGTCGCTAGTTAACAGAGAATATTTGGATAGTAAATTAAAGGAAGTTTCAACTAGTATAATACAAAAACTACAGACTGATCAATCATCACCGCTAGTTAACAAAGAATACTTGGACAGTAAATTGCTTGAAATATCAACAAATATATTCACTAAATTGCAAACTGAATCGTCTGATTTAGTAGATAGGAAATATTTAGACAGCAAATTACTTGCAATATCAACTAGTATATTCCAAAAACTACAGTCTGATTTAATTACTAAAAAAGTGTTTGAAAGTAAATTGCATTCAATGTCTGATATATTGAAGGAGATAGCACAACAAAAACAGTATTTCGATTCACAATTGAAAACATTGTCTAAATCAATTAGTGATGATATTGAGCTAAAGTATGTTAGTAGGTCGTTGTTTGATCAGAAATCAGACGAATTGAAGACATTATGTGAACAACAAAGTAAAAACAATAGTTTAAAACATGTTGATACAGATTTGCTAGAAACTAAATTGAAAGAATTAAAAGACAATCTAATTGCACAAAATAAACTTAACTTTATTAACAGGCAAGATTATAATTTGAAAGTAGTTAATCTAGAATCAACATTCAATATTATGTTGGCTGATGTGCAAAAGAAACTTGATGAAAAAAATTCAGCTTCTCACCAAAAGCTAAAAGATGACATTATGCAGATGATTATGAAAGGTGAAGATTTTCAGAAATATTTAAATGAACAGTTGTTCAACTTTTCATACTATTTGATTGCACAATATGTAAAAAAGAGGTACATCTTTGACATGAGTGAAGCTGTACAACATAATTTGAATTCTGATCAGGTGCAAGAGTTGTTTTTGAAAAGAATGTTCAGTGATAGGCGACCAAGTGATGCAGGAAAAAAAAGAAAAAAATATGACTGGGAAATAGATTAGTAGTAGTAGTAGTGTAGTTTGAGAGTTTAGATATCTGTGATTTTAAAGATTTTAAATGTGGGGATATTTTTAATATGCAAATTAAGCAGGTGTTAACTGGGGCAGCAGATGTCAGTTAACACCTGCTACAACAAAGATGGCCGCCGCCGCCGCTGGGGAACCGTTGGGGACACCTGCTTCCTATTGGTTGGGGTGGTGGGGGCACTATGGAAGGGGGACGCCATTTTGAACACACCCATGCTGGGTAGGGGAGATGGACACCTGCTACAATGGCCTCTTCCTATTGGTTGGGGTGGTGGGGGCACGACGCCATTTTGAACACGCCCCTTGCTTCCTATTGGCTGGGGGCGGGGACAAAATGGCCGACTGGGGCTGGGGGGGTGGAGGGGGCAGTACCAAAATGGCTGACTAGGGCAGGGGGGGTGGAGGGGGGCGTGGCCACGCCCCTTGATTCCTATTGGCTGGGGGCGGGGCCAAAATGGCCGACTGGGGCTGGGGGGGTGGAGGGGGAGGCCACACCCCTCGATTTCTATTGGTTAGGCAGCTCTCTCAAAACTCCACTACTCTCTACTACTATCATAAGATATCATATCTTGCAATTGTGATTGTATTGATTTCTCTACATCTCCTTTTCTTATCTCACTTTCTTTCCTTCTTCTTCTTCTTCTTCTCTTCTTCTTCTTCTTCTTCTTCTTCTCTTCTTCTTCTTCTCTTCTTCTTCTTCTCTTCTTCTTCTTCTCTTCTTCTTCTTCTCTTCTTCTTCTTCTCTTCTTCTTCTTCTCTTCTTCTTCTTCTCTTCTTCTTCTTCTTCTCTTCTTCTTCTTCTCTTCTTCTTCTTCTCTTCTTCTTCTTCTTCTTCTTCTTCTTCTCTTCTTCTTCTTCTTCTCTTCTTCTTCTTCTTCTTCTCTTCTTCTTCTTCTCTTCTTCTTCTTCTCTTCTTCTTCTTCTTCTTCTTCTCTTCTTCTTCTTCTTCTCTTCTTCTTCTTCTCTTCTTCTTCTTCTTCTTCTTCTTCTTCTCTTCTTCTTCTTCTTCTCTTCTTCTTCTTCTCTTCTTCTTCTTCTTCTTCTTCTTCTTCATCATCTTTTTCTCCCACTGATTCTTCTTCTCCCTCTTCTACTTCTTCTTCTTCTTCTTCTTCTCTTCTTCTTCTTCTTCTCTTCTTCTTCTTCTTCTTCTTCTTCTTCTCTTCTTCTTCTTCTTCTTCTCTTCTTCTTCTTCTCTTCTTCTTCTTCTCTTCTTCTTCTTCTTCTTCTTCTTCTCTTCTTCTTCTTCTTCTTCTCTTCTTCTTCTTCTCTTCTTCTTCTTCTCTTCTTCTTCTTCTTCTCTTCTTCTTCTTCTTCTTCTTCTTCTTCTTCTTCTTCTTCCTCTCCTTATTCCCCATTCTCCTCCAACTACTTCTTCTTCTATCTCCTCTTCTCATTGTTCTTCTTCTTTTCCTCCTTCTTCTTCTTCTTCTCTTCTTCTTCTTCTCTTCTTCTTCTTCTTCTTCATCATCTTTTTCTCCCACTGATTCTTCATCTTCTTCTTCTTCTTCTTCTCTTCTTCTTCTTCTTCTTCTCTTCTTCTTCTTCTCTTCTTCTTCTTCTCTTCTTCTTCTTCTTCTTCTTCTTCTTCTTCTCTTCTTCTTCTTCTTCTTCTCTTCTTCTTCTTCTCTTCTTCTTCTTCTTCTTCTTCTCTTCTTCTTCTTCTCCTTCTTCATTTTCATCTTCTTCTTCTTCCTCTCCTTATTCCCCATTCTCCTCCAACTACTTCTTCTTCTCTTCTTCTTCTTCTCCTTCTTCATTTTCATCTTCTTCTTCTTCTTCTTCTTCTTCTTCTTCTTCTTCTTCTTCTTCCTCTTAAACTTGTTTCCACATACAGTACTACAAACTATAATAATTGCAACCAACTTCTGTTCCCCAAATCCCAGCAACATATTACAAATTATTAATTGAATCCGTTGTAGCATTAACTTAGAACTGTCAGAATCCCATATAGAATAACATAATTGAATCTCATTCAACAAATGCAGACAGTTTCTCTCACTCTAAATCCCACTATAGTATACAGTTGAAGTATAGAGTATCAAAACGTTTCTAAAGCAAACCTCCAAACCTCATTTGGGGCATGCGATGCGAGTTGATATTTAATTTAGCTGACATTTAATAATGAAATACTGTGACATGGTAACACACATCTGCTCTGTCTCATTACCAATTCTCATTCATATTCACTGGTTCCTTGGTTTCAACCCTCTCTCATTATATTCCAAAAATAGTGCTTCTCTTCCTTTAACTTATCCTCATCTTCTTTTTCTCCTACATCTTATTTTCTTCTTCTTCTTCTTCTTCTTCTTCTTCTTCTTCTTCTTCTTCTTCTTCTTCTTCTTCTTCTTCTTCTTCTTCTTCTTCTTCTTCTTCTTCTTCTTCTTCTTCTTCTTCTTCTTCTTCTTCTTCTTCTTCTTCTTCTTCTTCTTCTTCTTCTTCTTCTTCTTCTTCTTCTTCTTCTTCTTCTTCTTCTTCTTCTTCTTCTTCTTCTTCTTCTTCTTCTTCTTCTTCTTCTTCTTCTTCTTCTTCTTCTTCTTCTTCTTCTTCTTCTTCTTCTTCTTCTTCTTCTTCTTCTTCTTCTTCTTCTTCTTCTTCTTCTTCTTCTTCTTCTTCTTCTTCTTCTTCTTCTTCTTCTTCTTCTTCTTCTTCTTCTTCTTCTTCTTCTTCTTCTTCTTCTTCTTCTTCTTCTTCTTCTTCTTCTTCTTCTTCTTCTTCTTCTTCTTCTTCTTCTTCTTCTTCTTCTTCTTCTTCTTCTTCTTCTTCTTCTTCTTCTTCTTCTTCTTCTTCTTCTTCTTCTTCTTCTTCTTCTTCTTCTTCTTCTTCTTCTTCTTCTTCTTCTTCTTCTTCTTCTTCTTCTTCTTCTTCTTCTTCTTCTTCTTCTTCTTCTTCTTCTTCTTCTTCTTCTTCTTCTTCTTCTTCTTCTTCTTCTTCTTCTTCTTCTTCTTCTTCTTCTTCTTCTTCTTCTTCTTCTTCTTCTTCTTCTTCTTCTTCTTCTTCTTCTTCTTCTTCTTCTTCTTCTTCTTCTTCTTCTTCTTCTTCTTCTTCTTCTTCTTCTTCTTCTTCTTCTTCTTCTTCTTCTTCTTCTTCTTCTTCTTCTTCTTCTTCTTCTTCTTCTTCTTCTTCTTCTTCTTCTTCTTCTTCTTCTTCTTCTTCTTCTTCTTCTTCTTCTTCTTCTTCTTCTTCTTCTTCTTCTTCTTCTTCTTCTTCTTCTTCTTCTTCTTCTTCTTCTTCTTCTTCTTCTTCTTCTTCTTCTTCTTCTTCTTCTTCTTCTTCTTCTTCTTCTTCTTCTTCTTCTTCTTCTTCTTCTTCTTCTTCTTCTTCTTCTTCTTCTTCTTCTTCTTCTTCTTCTTCTTCTTCTTCTTCTTCTTCTTCTTCTTCTTCTTCTTCTTCTTCTTCTTCTTCTTCTTCTTCTTCTTCTTCTTCTTCTTCTTCTTCTTCTTCTTCTTCTTCTTCTTCTTCTTCTTCTTCTTCTTCTTCTTCTTCTTCTTCTTCTTCTTCTTCTTCTTCTTCTTCTTCTTCTTCTTCTTCTTCTTCTTCTTCTTCTTCTTCTTCTTCTTCTTCTTCTTCTTCTTCTTCTTCTTCTTCTTCTTCTTCTTCTTCTTCTTCTTCTTCTTCTTCTTCTTCTTCTTCTTCTTCTTCTTCTTCTTCTTCTTCTTCTTCTTCTTCTTCTTCTTCTTCTTCTTCTTCTTCTTCTTCTTCTTCTTCTTCTTCTTCTTCTTCTTCTTCTTCTTCTTCTTCTTCTTCTTCTTCTTCTTCTTCTTCTTCTTCTTCTTCTTCTTCTTCTTCTTCTTCTTCTTCTTCTTCTTCTTCTTCTTCTTCTTCTTCTTCTTCTTCTTCTTCTTCTTCTTCTTCTTCTTCTTCTTCTTCTTCTTCTTCTTCTTCTTCTTCTTCTTCTTCTTCTTCTTCTTCTTCTTCTTCTTCTTCTTCTTCTTCTTCTTCTTCTTCTTCTTCTTCTTCTTCTTCTTCTTCTTCTTCTTCTTCTTCTTCTTCTTCTTCTTCTTCTTCTTCTTCTTCTTCTTCTTCTTCTTCTTCTTCTTCTTCTTCTTCTTCTTCTTCTTCTTCTTCTTCTTCTTCTTCTTCTTCTTCTTCTTCTTCTTCTTCTTCTTCTTCTTCTTCTTCTTCTTCTTCTTCTTCTTCTTCTTTTTCTCTATCTTTCACTTTCTTCCACACACTCTCTCTCTCTTACTTCCTCTCACACTCCTCACTCAATCCATCACTCACTCTCTCTCTATCATTCTATTGCCCTCTATTTGAGGGATGAGAGAGGTGCCCTCTATTGCCCATTCATGCCCTCTATTTGAGGGTTGAGTGTAAGAGAGGGCCGGCTGCGCCCTAACTCTGCCCTCCTAGGTAAAAATAAAGGCAGCCATTCTATTCTATTCTATTCTATCATCTTCACTCTCTCTAATCCCCTATGAACCTTTTATAGTCGACCATCACTCTCTCTTTTACCGTTCAATGTTCCTCGACCTCCTCACTAACTCACTCTTTCTCACTCACTCTCTCTCTCTCTCTTCCCTCCCACTCACACTCTTTCTCGCACTCTCACTCTCTCTCACTCTCTCTTTCAGCCTGTCTCATCCATTCCCTCTAGAGATAAGACTCAACTATACTGTAGCATGCAAACCATACCTCAGCCGCCAATTCTGGCAGAGCGACCAATGGCAGTTGTTCCCGCCCAAAAAACCGCGAACTCAGTGCTACCAACTGTGCGGTTTTGCCGCCAAATTACCCCACACCACTGCAGGGTTTCAACGTTTCTTGTTTTCCACATGTTTCAAATTAGTATTCTGCCTGACAAAAGCGTGTTTTGTGTTTGTTTTCGTATTTAGGAGGAATATGTTGTGTTAGATTGAAAGGATGTGGTGGAAGAGGAGGAGGAGTAGGATGATGTGGAGGAGTAGGTGGCGGTGGAGGAGGTGGAGGAGATGATGGAGAACGAGGATGAGGAAAAGTAGATGGATGAGTGGGAGGAGGAGGAGTATGTTGAGGAGTGGAAGGAGGGGGAGAAGGGTGAGGAGGGGTGGGGAGGAGGATGAATAGGAGGAGGAGGAGGAGGAGGAGGAGGAGGAGGAGGAGGAGGAGGAGGAGGAGGAGGAGGAGGAGGAGGAGGAGGAGGAGGAGGAGGAGGAGGAGGAGGAGGAGGAGGAGGAGGAGGAGGAGGAGGAGGAGGAGGAGGAGGAGGAGGAGGAGGAGGAGGAGGAGGAGGAGGAGGAGGAGGAGGAGGAGGAGGAGGAGGAGGAGGAGGAGGAGGAGGAGGAGGAGGAGGAGGAGGAGGAGGAGGAGGAGGAGGAGGAGGAGGAGGAGGAGGAGGAGGAGGAGGAGGAGGAGGAGGAGGAGGAGGAGGAGGAGGAGGAGGAGGAGGAGGAGGAGGAGGAGGAGGAGGAGGAGGAGGAGGAGGAGGAGGAGGAGGAGGAGGAGGAGGAGGAGGAGGAGGAGGAGGAGGAGGAGGAGGAGGAGGAGGAGGAGGAGGAGGAGGAGGAGGAGGAGGAGGAGGAGGAGGAGGAGGAGGAGGAGGAGGAGGAGGAGGAGGAGGAGGAGGAGGAGGAGGAGGAGGAGGAGGAGGAGGAGGAGGAGGAGGAGGAGGAGGAGGAGGAGGAGGAGGAGGAGGAGGAGGAGGAGGAGGAGGAGGAGGAGGAGGAGGAGGAGGAGGAGGAGGAGGAGGAGGAGGAGGAGGAGGAGGAGGAGGAGGAGGAGGAGGAGGAGGAGGAGGAGGAGGAGGAGGAGGAGGAGGAGGAGGAGGAGGAGGAGGAGGAGGAGGAGGAGGAGGAGGAGGAGGAGGAGGAGGAGGAGGAGGAGGAGGAGGAGGAGGAGGAGGAGGAGGAGGAGGAGGAGGAGGAGGAGGAGGAGGAGGAGGAGGAGGAGGAGGAGGAGGAGGAGGAGGAGGAGGAGGAGGAGGAGGAGGAGGAGGAGGAGGAGGAGGAGGAGGAGGAGGAGGAGGAGGAGGAGGAGGAGGAGGAGGAGGAGGAGGAGGAGGAGGAGGAGGAGGAGGAGGAGGAGGAGGAGGAGGAGGAGGAGGAGGAGGAGGAGGAGGAGGAGGAGGAGGAGGAGGAGGAGGAGGAGGAGGAGGAGGAGGAGGAGGAGGAGGAGGAGGAGGAGGAGGAGGAGGAGGAGGAGGAGGAGGAGGAGGAGGAGGAGGAGGAGGAGGAGGAGGAGGAGGAGGAGGAGGAGGAGGAGGAGGAGGAGGAGGAGGAGGAGGAGGAGGAGGAGGAGGAGGAGGAGGAGGAGGAGGAGGAGGAGGAGGAGGAGGAGGAGGAGGAGGAGGAGGAGGAGGAGGAGGAGGAGGAGGAGGAGGAGGAGGAGGAGGAGGAGGAGGAGGAGGAGGAGGAGGAGGAGGAGGAGGAGGAGGAGGAGGAGGAGGAGGAGGAGGAGGAGGAGGAGGAGGAGGAGGAGGAGGAGGAGGAGGAGGAGGAGGAGGAGGAGGAGGAGGAGGAGGAGGAGGAGGAGGAGGAGGAGGAGGAGGAGGAGGAGGAGGAGGAGGAGGAGGAGGAGGAGGAGGAGGAGGAGGAGGAGGAGGAGGAGGAGGAGGAGGAGGAGGAGGAGGAGGAGGAGGAGGAGGAGGAGGAGGAGGAGGAGGAGGAGGAGGAGGAGGAGGAGGAGGAGGAGGAGGAGGAGGAGGAGGAGGAGGAGGAGGAGGAGGAGGAGGAGGAGGAGGAGGAGGAGGAGGAGGAGGAGGAGGAGGAGGAGGAGGAGGAGGAGGAGGAGGAGGAGGAGGAGGAGGAGGAGGAGGAGGAGGAGGAGGAGGAGGAGGAGGAGGAGGAGGAGGAGGAGGAGGAGGAGGAGGAGGAGGAGGAGGAGGAGGAGGAGGAGGAGGAGGAGGAGGAGGAGGAGGAGGAGGAGGAGGAGGAGGAGGAGGAGGAGGAGGAGGAGGAGGAGGAGGAGGAGGAGGAGGAGGAGGAGGAGGAGGAGGAGGAGGAGGAGGAGGAGGAGGAGGAGGAGGAGGAGGAGGAGGAGGAGGAGGAGGAGGAGGAGGAGGAGGAGGAGGAGGAGGAGGAGGAGGAGGAGGAGGAGGAGGAGGAGGAGGAGGAGGAGGAGGAGGAGGAGGAGGAGGAGGAGGAGGAGGAGGAGGAGGAGGAGGAGGAGGAGGAGGAGGAGGAGGAGGAGGAGGAGGAGGAGGAGGAGGAGGAGGAGGAGGAGGAGGAGGAGGAGGAGGAGGAGGAGGAGGAGGAGGAGGAGGAGGAGGAGGAGGAGGAGGAGGAGGAGGAGGAGGAGGAGGAGGAGGAGGAGGAGGAGGAGGAGGAGGAGGAGGAGGAGGAGGAGGAGGAGGAGGAGGAGGAGGAGGAGGAGGAGGAGGAGGAGGAGGAGGAGGAGGAGGAGGAGGAGGAGGAGGAGGAGGAGGAGGAGGAGGAGGAGGAGGAGGAGGAGGAGGAGGAGGAGGAGGAGGAGGAGGAGGAGGAAATCAACCGTTAGTTTTGTCACGAGTTAAGTGATTGGACGACACGACTGAGTTTTTAAAAATTGAAACTTTATTATCACTACAACTACAGAAAATACCGAATTAATGAATTTCGGGAGCCGAGTGCTCTAGTCAAGAGTTTGAGTAGAGCTAACTGAAAATAATTAATAAATTGAGACATAAAGAAGACAATGCATAGTCAGCTATATTCTGTAACAATAGGGTTGTAATACTATTACTATTAGATATATAGATATTCAACTACGGATTCCATTCAAAGTCATGGTGATGGATAGAACGGAATGAAGGGAATATGCAACTCAAATCAAAATTTTTATTCACAATACAAACAATTGAGGGTCCTGCCAAACCCACAGATTTTAGGCGGGTGCCCAGTTACAGAAAAAAACGAGATACAAAAGATAAATGAACTTAGACAAAGTATTGAATGAAAAAGACTAAGAAATTGTCAAAAACCACAGATTAATGATACTTAGGAAGACTGGTTTCGGTTATTACACCATTGATTGTCAATCTCTGATGAACTCCGTTCATCAGAGTTTATAAGAGATTGACAATGGTGTAATAACCGAAACCGGTCTTTCTAAGTATCAATAAATCTATGGTTATTGACAATTTCTTAGTCTTTTTCATTCAATATGATAATTACTACAATATCAACATCTCAACTACACAAAAAGTTAGACGAAATATATAAAATGAATAAATAAATGTTTATTGCCCAAAAAAAACTAAAACTACATCAATCACAAAGAATATTAGATAGATTACAATTACATACAATAGTTAGTTACAAAAACTCTTTTTATGTGTCCTCTACTTGTTTAGTTTTTTCTGTGTGGAATTGACCTACTCCACTATGGCGTACCATGTTCTAGAGTAGGTTTTATTAATTTTTTTGTGCGTATTATTAATATATTACACTCTTCAAAGATTTTAAGTGAGAATGAGAGAAACTAATACAAAATTCAAAAAATATATAAGAATATACATCAGATTTTGATACAGGATTAATGATAAATGGAAAACAAAATTTTATTAGAAGGAATGAAATAAAAAGGAAAAGGGAAAAATTGTTTTACACAAGTAATAGTACATTACTATATTGTGGTCCACGTTATAATAGCAGTGAAGAAAGATAGGAGAAAAACGTAGCCGATCCTCTGTCTTGTCAATGCCTTCTATAGATGGTAGCTGATACAGGTTTATTGATGTAATATTAACTGTTTATTCTCGTTTTAAATAATCAATTATATTCTATTGCGATGCCAATTCTCTGCATTAATTAATCATATTTCTACACCGTCAAGAACATAATTGTCATCGTTGTGGACCTAGAAAAGGATAGTACCACAGGCTTTGTCGAATGATAGACAAGGATAGCAACACCAATGTTAATCAAATACTGCCATTATAACGTGCACCTCACTATAGAACAAGAACAACCACAACATGATACAGTATCAACACAATATGATACAGTATCATGTCAACTTGATACACAACACTATGATTTGATACATTCGCTATCTGCTTTGTGGAATGATAGACAAGGATAGCAACACCAATGTTAATCAAATACTGCCATTATAACGTGGACCTCACTATAGAACAAGAACAACCACAACATGATACAGTATCATCTCAACTTGATACACAACACTATGATTTGATACATTCGCTATCTGCTTTGTGGAATGATAGACAAGGATAGCAACACCAATGTTAATCAAATACTGCCATTATAACGTGGACCTCACTATAGAACAAGAACAACCACAACATGATACAGTATCAACACAATATGATACAGTATCATCTCAACTTGATACACAACACTATGATTTGATACATTCGCTATCTGCTTTGTTGAATGATAGACAAGGATAGCAACACCAATGTTAATCAAATACTGCCATTATAACGTGGACCTCACTATAGAACAAGAACAACCACAACATGATACAGTATCAACACATATGATACAGTATCATCTCAACTTGATACACAAACTATGATTTGATACATTCGCTATCTGCTTTGTGTAATGATAGACAAGGATAGCAACACCAATGTTAATCAAATACTGCCATTATAACGTGGACCTCAATATAGAACAAGAACAACCACAACATGATACAGTATCAACACAATATGATACAGTATCATCTCAACTTGATACACAACACTATGATTTGATACATTCGCTATCTGCTTTGTGGAATGATAGACAAGGATAGCAACACCAATGTTAATCGAATACTGCCATTATAACGTGGACCTCACTATAGAACAAGAACAACAATAACATGATACAGTATAAACACAATATGATACAGTATCATGTCAACTTGATACACAACACTATGATTTGATACATTCGCTATCTGCTTTGTGGAATGACAGACAATGATAGCAAAACCGAAGTTGATCAAATACTTCCATTATAACGTGGACCACACTATAGAACAAGAACAACAATAACATGATACAGTATCAACACAATATGATACAGTATCATGTCAACTTGATACACAAACTATGATTTGATACATTCGCTATCTGCTTTGTGGAATGACAGACAATGATAGCAAAACCGAAGTTGATCAAATACTTCCATTATAACGTGGACCTCACTATAGAACAAGAACAACCACAACATGATACAGTATCAACACAATATGATACAGTATCATCTCAACTTGATACACAACACTATAATTTGATACATTCATATCTGTACAGCATCATCTCAACTTGATACACAACACTATGATTTCTCACATTCGCTATCTGCTTTGTGGAATGATAGACAAGGATAGCAAAACCGAAGTTGATCGAATACTGTCATTATAACGTGGACCGCACTATAGTAGAAATTGTGTGCGAAGAGGATAGAGAGAATAAAGGAACAGCCAAAAGAGACAATAAAAGTACAGTCCTCTCTAAAAAGCGCCTCATCTGTTTACCGGGGTGTTCTATTGGTTCAGTGGCTGTTGAATTGCGGATTGGGTGATTAATTATTCATGTTAATTACGAATGCTCTTCCTACAAGGGATACTTTTGTCCGTTAATTCCCAATTGTAAGGGAATTCCCTAATGATTCCACCACTAGCATACTACCTCGTAGTATTCTACCTCTAAAATATTCCCATGTAGCTCTGGAATAGTCGGGGATAAATGGTTAAGAAATTCTGGGTTTATCCGGAATTAGAGAGTGAGGTCATGGTGTCATGGTGTCATGTGTGTGTGTGTGTGTTTGTGTGTGTGTGTGTGTGTGGTGTGTGTGTGTGTGGTGTGTGTGTGTGTTTGTGTGTGTGTGTGTGTGTGTGTGTGTGTGTGTGTGTATGAGTGTATGTATGTCTAGAGAACGGCTTTAAAGATTTTGTTCAAATTCATACTTGAAATGTCATTGATAAGTTCTGTCAACTGCCACAAGTTCCATATCTGTGAAAATATCAGCTGCTCCGCCCAATTTATGCAAAGTTCATTTCAAATTTCCAATTATCAGGCTTCAGAAACAACATTCTAACGGAAAATTTTCAATGGGAAAGAATGAGCATAAAATCTCTACAATTAATGTCCATTAACATTTTCACCAAAAGTGGGAAATAAGCTCGAAATTCGAGAAAATGTGATTATTCAATGCAAAACTTGATAAGTGAGGCAACTGTTGATTCTATTGAATCATTCACTGGGAGAAAAAGCAGACATGATCTCGTAAGGTGATCATTTTCAATTATAATTTTTGAAAACTCGACTGTTACGCCTGAGACACACGAGGCAGTTTTTGCCGAAATTTTTATAACTGCAAGGAAAGTTGTGTAAATGCGACTCAGTAGATTTTCAAGTTATGGAATATGAGAGAGAGGGAAAAGGAGGGAGATGGATGATGAAGAAGAGAGTGACGATGTGGAGGATCAAGATGATGAGGAGGAGAATTATGAGGAGTAGATGAAATAGGAGGGAAAGGAGAAGTAGGAGCGGAGGGACGTGGTGAAGGAGGAGGACGAAGATAAAGTGAAGAAGGGGAAGAGTAGTTGTTGGAGGGGCGGTGGAGAAGGGAGAGAAGGAGGAGGAGGAGGAGAAGGAGGAGAAGGGGAGAAGGAGGAGAAGGATAAGGAGGAGGAGAAGGAGGAGAAGGAGGAGATGGAGGAGAAGGAGGAGAAGAAGGAGGAGAAGGAGGAGAAGGGGAGAAGGAGGAGAAGGAGGAGATGGAGGAGAAGGAGGAGAAGAGGAGAAGGAGGAGAAGGAGGAGAAGGAGGAGATGGAGGAGAAGGAGGAGAAGGAGGAGAAGGAGGAGAAGGAGAACAAGGAGGAGAAGAAGGAGAAGGGGTTGAAGGAGGTGAGGAAGGTGAAGGAGGAGAAGGAGGAGAAGGAGAAGAAGGAGGAGAAGGAGGAGAAGGAGGAGAAGGAGGAGAAGCATAACTCTGATGTATAATATCCAATACAGCTGTCTCTCATCAACTAAATTACTCCAATAAATTATGTATACATTACTATTACCTCAATGACCATAATTCCATGTTATAGTACTCACATATGATTAATATCATTGATATAACCATCAATTATTGGTACAATTGATTCAGTTTATGTTACTAATTGGTCATAGATCAGGTAAAGTTGTCATAAATTCATGGGAATGATCCTAAATTGCTTAAGTGACATGTATACCTCTCACTAATGGTCAAGAGTCTTAGTTGGAGGAACAGTACTAGTAGTTCTGTGAACAATAGACCTCACGCAGTATTCTCATCCGCAAGTACCTGATTGAAACTATAGACCTTATGGAAATACAGCAATAGACTGGCTTCTCCACACATCTGTGTAATCACTTGTCAGCTGATTTATGATGAATATTCTATAGTCTGATTTTTACTCTAATATTGGCGTATGAAGGAGGCTCCTTTTTCTTTTTATATCATCATTTAAATGCAAAATTTCCAAAAACCTTGTATATACGTTGCCGCGCAATTAAAAAGGAACATACCTGTCAAATTTCATGAAAATCTATTACCGGGTTTCGCCGTAAATGCACAACATAAAAACATTTAAACATTGAGAGAAATGCCAAACCGTCGAATTGAATCTTAGACCTCACTTCGATCGGTCAAAAAGATCAAGAGTGGTGGAGGAGGAAGAGGAGGAGGTGAAGGATGATGACAGATGAGTGGAACATGGTGAAAAAAGGATTGGATAAGAGTTATTCATTCATGTATGTGACAATATATACTAGTTTATACAATAATTTACATTGAATGACAGTTTAGCTTATACTGTGTTTTGAAGGATTTCACTGAGTAAGATTGGAAGCAATTTGAACGGTAATTGACCGAACGAAGTGAGGTCTAAGATTCAAGTCGACGGTTTGGCATTTCTCTTAATGTTTAAATGTTTATATGTTTATATGTTACGCATTTATGGCGAAACGCGGTAATAGATTTTCATGAAATTTGACAGGTATGTTCCTTTTTCAATTGCGCGTCGACGTATATACAAGGTTTTTGGAAATTTCGCATTTCAAGGATAATATAAAAGGAAAAAGGAGCCTACTTCATACGTCAATATCAGAGTGAAAATCAGACTATAGAATTATTCATCATAAATCAGCTGACAAGTGATTACACAGATGTGTGGAGAAGCCAGTCTATTTCTGTTTTTCCATAAGGTCCATGGTTTCAATCAGGTACTTGTGGATGAGAATACGGCGTGAGGTCTACTGTTCACAGAACTACTAGTATAATAATGTGATATAAAGAGTGAGGTGATTGACAAGGAGATTAATATAACAAGGAAGAAGTGAAGAATAGTGGAGAAGTAATGAGATGACAACAAGAGAAGGAAGAAGAAGAGAAAAAGTGGAAAGTGATTGATTGATTGATTGAGTACTTTATTTATGTAGATTACAATATATACTGGCTTATACACTTATATACAATAGCTTACAATACAGCAACATTATAGATGAGTTTACATAATATAGACTAAGAAAATAATTATTGAACTGTATATGATATGAAAAAGCAATTTGTAATATAATAACTATAGATAATAATTATGTTGTTATGGAGAGGAAGTGAAGTAAGAAGAAGTATATGAGATGAGGAGAAGGACGAAGGAGAGGAGAAGCGAATGGGGAGAAATAAATTGTTGATAGAAGTGGGAGAGAGAAAGTTGAGAAGTGATGAGGATGATGGTTGAAAGAACATAATAGGATGAGGAGGAAAGAAACAATTTCACTAGTTTCATTTTTGAATTTATCGTCATATCTTGAAACTCTATTCTCCAAATTTATCATAAAAGAACGGAATTTCAAGTTTCAAGAGAGAAGAAAGAGGCAGAAACGGAGTGAGAGAGGCGAAAGAATCAAAAGAAAGAGTATGAAGGGGAAAAAGAACATAATGATTGAAAATAAAAATGGAGGAGATGTGAAAGAGAAAGCCAAAAACAGAATTTCATAGTAGCAAAAAAAATATTAATTGCACGTTTGAAGAAAATAAAAAACAGGTGTGCTGAAAAGGGTGAGGATCAGAAGAAGAAGGAGAGAAAGAGGATGAATGAGAAATTGGAACAGGAATGTCGGAAAGAATGAATGAAAAGAGAGAAAGAGATGGCGTTACTGAATTGAGCAGCACTATAGATTGCACATCAAAGCTCTATGGGCAATCAGTCTAATTGCCGGAATTCTCCACAAATAGAATGAATGATCATCATCCTCCTCCTTCTCCTCCTCATCCTTATCCTCCTCCTCCATTATCTCATCCTACTCCTCATCGTCCTCATACTGTTCTACCCGTCCTCCTCCTCCTCCTCCTCCTCCTCCTTCTCCTCCTCCTCCTCTTCCTCCTCCACCTCATCCTCTTCATCACCATGCAACAAAAACATTCGATGATGAATCGAGAGAAATTGAAATACCTTCTCCTTCTCCCCTTCTACTCTTCTCTCCCTCATCATCATCCTCCTCCTTCTCCTCCTTCTCCTCCTTCTCCTCCTCCTCTTCCAACTCCACCACACCCTCCTCGTCAAGAAAGGAATTGATGAATACAAGGAAATTCATCAGAGGAATTGAGATTAAAACGGAATTCTCAGTTCTTCTCCACCTCCTCTAACTCCTCCTAATCTGAGTCTTTCATTCTCTTTTCCTTCCTCCTCCTCCTCATTCTCCTCCTCCTCTCCTCCTCCTCCTCTCCTCCTCCTCCTCTCACTGCTCTTCCTCTTCAACAAAGTTGAATGATGAATTAACTGAGAAGTTGAAACGGAAATACCTACTACTTCTCCTCCTCTCCACCCTCTTCCACTTCCTCATTATTTCACTCCTATTCCTTCTCCACTTTGTCCACCTCCTTTTCATCCTCCTTCTTCTTCTCCTGTTTGGAGGGTTGAGTGTAAGAGAGGGCCGACTGCATCCTAGCTTCGCCCTCCCAGGTATAAAATGAAGTCAGTCATTCTATTCTATTTTATTCTATTCTATTCTATTCTATTCTCCTCCTCATCCTCATAATCCTACTCCTCCCCCTCAAACTCCTCCTTCTCCTTCTCCTCCTCCTACTCCTCCTCCTCCTCTCCTCCTCCTCTCCTCCTCCTCCACCTCCACCACCACAAAAGAGAACAATGATGATGATGAATTAAGTGAGAGCTTGAAACAGAATCACCAATTCCACCTACCGGCCCATCATTGTGGCTTATCTATAGTCAGACATTCACTTTATACTGTAAGCATGAGCTCAATAGGAGTCAATAATGTTATCTATATAAGGCATGCTGACTATATAAAGTGAATATCCCCATATATAGAGGTCCGTTGTGACGTCACTGGGGATTTGAAATTGTCGAATCGGCGAAATTGTTGAATCCCACATTACTGGCGGATTTTGAGGGCTACAGTGAGTGAGGTCCACGTTATAATGGCAGTATTTGATTAACATTGGTGTTGCTATCCTTGTCTATCATTCCACAAAGCTGATAGCGAATGTATCAAATCATAGTGTTGTGTATCAAGTTGAGAAGATACTGTATCATATTGTGTTGATAATGTATCATGTTGTGGTTGTTCTTGTTCTATAGTGAGGTCCACGTTATAATGGCAGTATTTGATCAACTTTGGTTTTGTTATCCTTATCTTTCATTCCACAAAGCAGATAGCGAATGTATCAAATCATAGTGTTGTGTATCAAGTTGAGATGATACGGTATCATATTGTGTTGATACTGTATCATGTTGTGGTTGTTCTTGTTCTATAGTGAGGTCCACGTTTAATGGCAGTTTTTATTAACATTGGTGTTGCTATCCTTGTCTATCATTCCACAAAGCAGATAGTGAATGTATCAAATCATAGTGTTGTGTATCAAGTTGAGATGATACGGTATCATATGTGTTGATACTGTATCATGTTGTGTTGTTCTTGTTCTATAGTGAGGTCCACGTTATAATGGCAGTTTTTATTAACATTGGTGTTGCTATCCTTGTCTATCATTCCACAAAGCAGATAGTGAATGTATCAAATCATAGTGTTGTGTATCAAGTTGAGATGATACGGTATCATATTGTGTTGATACTGTATCATGTTGTGGTTGTTCTTGTTCTATAGTGAGGTCCACGTTATAATGGCAGTTTTTATTAACATTGGTGTTGCTATCCTTGTCTATCATTCCACAAAGCAGATAGCGAATGTATCAAATCATAGTGTTGTGTATCAAGTTGAGATGATACGGTATCATATTGTGTTGATACTGTATCATGTTGTGGTTTTTCTTGTTCTATAGTGAGGTCCACGTTATAATGGCAGTATTTGATCAACTTTGGTTTTGTTATCCTTGTCTTTCATTCCACAAAGCAGATAGCGAATGTATCAAATCATAGTGTTGTGTATCAAGTTGAGATGATACGGTATCATATTGTGTTGATACTGTATCATGTTGTGGTTTTTCTTGTTCTATAGTGAGGTCCACGTTATAATGGCAGTATTTGATCAACTTTGGTTTTGTTATCCTTGTCTTTCATTCCACAAAGCAGATAGCGAATGTATCAAATCATAGTGTTGTGTATCAAGTTGAGATGATACTGTATCATATTGTGTTGATACTGTATCATGTTGTGGTTGTTCTTGTTCTATAGTGAGGTCCACGTTATAATGACAGTTTTTATTAACATTGGTGTTGCTATCCTTGTCTATCATTCCACAAAGCAGATAGTGAATGTATCAAATCATAGTGTTGTGTATCAAGTTGAGATGATACTGTATCATATTGTATTGATACTGTATCATGTTGTGTTGTTCTTGTTCTATAGTGAGGTCCACGTTATAATGGCAGTATTTGATTAACATTGGTGTTGCTATCCTTGTCTATCATCCCACAAAGCAAATAGCCAATGTATCAAATCACAGTGTTGTGTATCAAGTTGAGATGATACTGTATCATATTGTGTTGATACTGTATCATGTTGTGGTTGTTCTTGTTCTATAGTGAGGTCCACGTTATAATGGCAGTATTTGATTAACATTGGTGTTGCTATCATTGTCTATCATTCCACAAAGCACATAACGCTATGTCTTTCCAGCGTTGCGACGTTGCCAGATCATTTCTGAACTATTGTTAACAATTGTGGAAATTAGTGTGTGAGGAAGCACAAATATTGCAATCTACATGAAAATTCGAGAGATACATTTCGATTCAATCTGGTGGTAGAGTTTTGATTTGAAAAATATATTGATGTATATATATATGATAGTCATCGAGACTGAACCATGGGTGAAAAAGTGAAAAAAGAAGAAGGAGAAGATGATGATGTGAAAGTAGAAGAAGAAGAGGTAGAAGATGAAGAGTAATTGTTACACCAGAGGAAGTCGATACAAGGCAGATGTTACTACTTCAACTTAATTTGTGCAACACACAAAACAAAATTACTACTGCTTTCTCTTTCCTTTCTCCTTCTTCTTCTTCTTCTACTTCTTCTTCTTCTCCTTCTTGTTCATCTTCGTTTTCTTCTTGTTCTTCTTCTTCTTCTTCTTCTTCTTCTTCTTCTTCTTCTTCTTCTTCTTCTTCTTCTTCTTGTTCATCTTCTTCTTCTTCTTCTTCTTCTTCTTCTCCTCCTACTTCTTTTTCTTCTTCCCCTCCCTCATCATCTTCTTCTTTTTCTTCTTCCCCTCCTTCATCATCTTCTTCCTCTTCCTCTTCATCTTCTTCTTTCTCCTATTCCACATCTCCTCTTTCCACTTCCTCTTCTTCTTCAACTACCACTAATTCTTCTTCTCCTTCACCTCCTCCTTCTCCTTATTCTCCTTCTTCTTCTTTTCCTCCTCCTTCTTCTTTTCCTCCTCCTTCTTTTTCTTCACCTTCCCCTTCAACCACCACTACTATTCCTTCCACTTTTTCTTCTTCTTCTTCTTCTCTCCAAATTGACCAGGAAATGGCAGCACAACAACAATATTATTACAGTTGCAGCAATAATTGCTTCAACTCCTGGTCAGTTGTGTCTGCCTGCAGGCTATCAAATTAATAGCCAGAAGGGAGAATGTTGGAAACTCTATTTTCTGTGTTTTTCCCTTATCTATCGTTCTCATTCCCTTCAATTCTTTCCAAATTTCCTTATTCTCCCAAACAATTATTTGTTGAAACACCGCCGATTCATGTAGTTACATTACAATAGCTCACAATATCAATATTCAAATTGCATTCAATTTTTTCAATTTTGATTGATGTACTTTGCAATATAAAGCTCAAATAATAATAATAAGGAAGAAGAAGAAGTTAGTATCAGAAGTTATCTGAATCATACGCACAATAACAGAATGTCACAGACCTCAGAATTGTATGAAAGGAGAGGATGAGAAACAGGAAGAAGAAGGTGAAAAGAAGAAGCAGAAGAAGAAGAAGATGAAGAAGAAGAAAAAGAGAAAGGAGAAGAAGAAGAAGAAGGAGGAGGAGGAGGAGGAGGAGGAGGAGGAAGAATAAGGAGAAAGAAGAGCAGCAGAAGGAGAAGAAGAAGAAAAAAAAGAAGAATAAGTGGGAGAATAAGAAGAAAAGAGAGGATAGAGAAGGAGATGTAGGTGCACTTATCAATATCAGGAGTTATCTGTATCATACGCCTAAAATGTCAGTGTCAAACTCGAAAATAGAATGAGAAGAAGAAGAGGAACAAGAGAAAGGAGATAAAGAAGTTGAAAAGAAAGAAGAAGAGAAAGAGGTGGACTGTATGGCGATCACAGGTTATCTTAATAACTCAGCAGGGGTCAGAAATGTCCACCCTCTGGCTTTTCAATGCATCATATCAGCACGAGATTGAAAAGTGGGATATATGAACGATAATTTCGGAACACTCCCTATGATAGATAGTGTCCCATTCAGAGGGAGGATTGAGGGATGGATATATCGCGATATATTTCACCTCTTATCAATGCTTGTCGCTTCCTACCCCTCCTCATCATCCTCCTACTCCTCCTCCTCCTCTTGTTTCTCCTCCCGCACTTCTTCACCACTGTCTCCGCATCAACTACTTTTCCATCACCTCTTTCTGCTTTTTCACCTCCTCCTCCTCCTCCTACTCCTCCCACTCTTCCTCCTCCTCTTCCTCATCATCCATCCCCTTCTGCATCTCCTCTTCATCATCCTCCTCAACCTCTCTCACTTCTTCATCATTCCTCATCAACTACTTTTCCATCTTCTCCTTCACCTCTTCCTGCTTCTCCAACTCCTCCTCATCCTCCTCCTCTTTCTCCTCCCACACTTCCTCCTCATCTTTCTCATCATCCATCCCCTTCTTCTTCTCCTCCTCCTCCTCGTCTTCTTCATCATCCTCCTTCGCCTCCCTCACTTCTCCACCACTCCTCATCCTTTACTTTTCTATCTCCTCCTCCACCTCTTTCTGCTTCTTCACCACCTCCTAGTCCTCTTCCACCTTCTCCTCCTCCTCCTCCTCTTCATCCTTCTCATCTTCCTTCCACTTCTCCTCCCAATCGTTCTCCTTTTCTTACTCCTTCCCCTTTTACGTTTCCCTCTTCTTGTTTCTCCTCCAGGTATTGATGTTAAATAAAAATTTGATGTAAATTAGTGAATAAACCAGTATACATTGTTACATACAAGAATATAGAGAACTTAAAAATGTAATCTATAGTGAGGTCCACGTTATAATGGCAGTGTTTGATTAGCAATGGTATTGCTATCCTTGTCTATCATTCAACAAAGCGGATAGCGCTATCTCTTTGTCGCTTTGTTCTGTTGCCAGATCATCTTTTAACGTTTTAACAATGTAGAATCGATAACTGATTAACAGAGTATCCCATCTCAATTATGAAAATTCATTATGCTATTATTGAACAATATGACTTCTTGCTTAATGAATTAAAATTGATTACTTTAAACGAGAATGAACAGTTAATATTACATCAATGAACCTGTATCCGCTACCGTCTATAGAAGGCATTGAAAAGACAGAGGATCGGCAACGTTGTTGTTCTATCTTCCGCCTACACTGCCATTAAAAAGTGGACCCCACTATAGTTCAATCTCTCTTTTTTTCCTTCTCTCTCTCTCTCTTCTCTCTCTCTCTCTCCGAAGAATGGACATTGATATGTCCAAAGCTCCGCCAATTTATGTAGATGCATAAACAATATGATTATTATCTATAGTTATTATATTACAAATTGCTTTTTCATATCATATACAGTTCAATAATTATTTTCTTAGTCTATATATGTAAATTCATCTATAATGTTGCTGTATTGTAAGCTATTGTATATAAATGTATAAGCCAGTATATATTGTAATCTACATAAATAAAGTACTCAATCAATCAATCAATCTCTTTCTCACTTCAGTCGACTCCTAATGAAAAGGATCTTATTCTATTCACATTTAGATTATAAGTCGCACCATAGAAGAAACCTTTAAAGGGAGAGAAATATGAATAAAATAAAAAAAGAATATACCAGAATGATATAGATCAGTAAGATAAGATGGAAGATAATGGAGAAGTGGTAGTACAGAAGAATGGATAAGAGCCGAGGAAGAAAAACGGTGAAGAGGAGAAGAAGGAGACGAAGAAAAGAGGGAGAAGAAGAAGAAGAAGAGGAAGAAGAAGAAGAAGAAGAAGAAGAAGAAGAAGAAGAAGAAGAAGGAGAAAATAAGGATAGGGAAAGAAGAAGAAGGAGAAAGAGAAGAAGAAGAAGAATAAAAAGAATTTTGAATACCCACCAAAACTCCAATCCACAGTCCTAATGACAAAATAATAGATTTCCTAAATCGAAGTTTTAATTAATGACCAGAAAGTCATTAACAGAAATTATCGTCTTTTATTCGGCCATTAGTGTTCAACGCTAATGAATACCCGACATTCCCACTCGTATTTCGATAGTCGATCGTCCATAGTCGATGTATTTGTGTGTCGATGTCGATATCATTGTCCATTTATCGATAATAAATGTTCAAAAGTAGCTACTCAAATGGACATTTTATTCCTAATCGATGTATTGACAATTTGTATATATGTATATGTGAAGACATTGTCCATAGTCGATGTATTTGAGTGTCGATATCATTGTTTATTTATCGATAATGAGTGTGCAAAAGTGTGCTACTCAATGGACATTTTATTCCTAATCGATGTATTGACAATTACATATATGTATATGTAAAGACATTGCCCATAGTCGATGTATTCGAGTGTCGATATCATTGTTTATTTATCGATAAAGTGTGCAAAAGTAGCTACTCGAATGTACATTTTATCTCTAGTTGTTGATAATTATTATCCATTTATTTAAACTCAAGTTTCAATTATATGAATTGATCAGATACCTATCGTCTATCTTTCTTCACTGCCATTATAACGTGGACCCCATTACAGTAATAGCTATGCTATAGTGAGGTCCACGTTATAATGGCAGTGGAGAAGGGTAGGAGAAAACCGTTGCCGATCCTCTGTCTCGTCAATGCCTTCTATAGACGGTAGCTGATACAGGTTTATTGATGTAGTATCAACTGTTCATTTACGTTTAAAATAATCATTATATTTTATATTTTATTAAGCATGAAATTATATTTTCAATAACTCCATGATAGAATTTTGACCGAAACGAAGCTGAGGTCTTAGTTTCGACTCGATCGGCTTTTGTCTGTTTGTTTGTTTGTTTGTACCGCAGTTACAGTCGCAGTTATTGTCCGATTTGGATGAAATTTGGTATGCAAGTTCTCTAGAACAAGGCGCAGAAACGTATGTGTATCGATTTTTGGTGAGAACTCCGGTTTTTTTGTAATATTTGAAAAAAAAACCGTAGAATAACCTCAAAAGATACTTTTTCATATCTTTGAAGATACAGCAATTCATGTTCCTACTTTTTCGCGATATAAAGGCACCTCCTTGATAAGTCCGGTGTCCCTGGAAACAGTGTTTCTAGAGCTTTCAATAGAGAAAATAATGGATGAAATGGATAAATCTTCACAATATAATGTACTTACTGTACTGGCCCTTCTCATTAGATTGAGAGTTGTATTCATGAGCGGGGTCTACTGTTTACAGAACTACTAGTAATTAAGATGAAATATTTTGTGAATTAATCATTAATTCTACATTGTTAGAAGACGATCTGGCAACTAATAAGAGTGAGAGAAAGAGATAGCGCTATCCGCTTTGTTGAATGATAGACAAGGATAGCAACACCATCGCTAATCAAACACTGCCATTATAACGTGGACCTCACTATAGATCCAAATTTGCATAACATTCCATAGAATGTGAGGCCTATGTACAAATGGATTCAACCATTTCAATTCTCCCCATTTTATGACGTCATAAAAACTTTGGAACGTAGCAGCTCCGCATCATTCCATTAAATCCACTATAGCCTGTCATATCGATTAATCGAGATGTATCGATATGGGACGTTTATCGATGTGTAATCGGTTTTAATTACGGTTATGAAGGTTTTATCGAGAGTGGGGGAGTTTTTTATGAGCGGTAATAATACGGAATTGGGGATGCTGTATTGTACAGTGATGTCCACGTTATAATAGCAGTGTTTGATTAGCAATGGTATTGCTATCCTTGTCCATCATTCAACAAAGCGGATAGCGCTATCTCTTCCTAGCTCTGCTCAGCTGCCAGATCGTCTTTTAACAATGTTGAATTAATGATTAATTTACGAAATATTTCATCTTAATCATGAAAACTTTTATGAAATAGTATATTTCGCACCTAGAGCAGAAAATGAGATTTTTCCGGCTCGAAATCGGTTTTCAAGATTGAGAGCCGGATAAAACATTTTTGCCCGTGGTGCGAACGCTATTTTCCACCACACACAACAATAAAAAAACATATGTGAGAGTAGTTGTTTACTAAGCACTTCCGAAAGCAGAAGTGGAAGGTGATAGCTCTAGCAAATCTGAGGTAATCTGAATATCAGGAAATTGTCCAAGTATTTTTATTTTTCATTCTGATTTGTCTAAATAACCTAGAAGATGATGTTCAATTATGTGGGAGGTTGAGTTCATACTTTTTCATTCTTTCAAATGACAATGAGATGATATTATTATAAATGTTTTAATTATTGAATGATGAACACAAATAATGAAAAGTTTTTTGATCAGCTTTCTTAGTTCCATGTTAGCGGTTGGAAAGGGAAACCTGTTCTGATGTCAGACTAGAGTTGTCTGCAAACAATGTCTTTCAGATCTACGTAGGGACTGGAAAACAGCTGCTTTCTATGCAATGTGGCGGAAAATATAATTTCTTGCTTAATAGAATATAATTGATTATTCTAATCGAGAATGAATCGTCAATATTATTACATTTATGTTCTGTGAATAGTAGACATCGCGCAGTTATAAACCACAACCTCCTCTTATACTGTCCATCAGAATGAATCCTGTCTGTATGTCGTGTCGGCGAGATATCGGTGTGAAAACGGCTAATGGCTGTTGGGGTTGGTGTATCAAAAATGCTAACATCAAAAGTTAATCTCCTTCAAGACATACTGGCAACAGGACAGCCTGAGTTCAAAGCAGAGAAAGGTCGAGAGACAATACTATGTTATTTTAGTTATTAATTGCATGCGTTATTGCACGCAATAAATAGTTCATTAAATATTGCATAAAATTGCATTCAATGAGGCATGCAATGAGGCATACAATCAATAGTCTAAACAGCTGCTGATTTTTCACCAAGTTACATTGAGATATTGAATTGCATGCGACACGGCTTACAATTTATAATCCACTCGACAGCTGATTTATGATGAATAATTCTATAGTCTGACTTTTACTCTAATATTGGCGTATGAAGGAGGCTCATTTTTCCTTTTATATTATCCTTGAATGCAAAATTTTCAAAAACCTTGTATATAAGTCGACGCGCAATTAAAAAAGGAACATACCTGTCAAATTTCATGAAAATCTATTACCGCGTTTCGCCGTGAATGCGCAACATATAAACATTAAAAATTTTAACATATAAACATTTCAACATTTGAACATAAAGATAAATGCAAAACCGTCGACTCTAATCTTAGATCTTACTTCGCTCGGTCAATGAAAATTCATCATGAAATAATTGAATTGATAAATATAATTTATTGCTCAATAAATACTAGTAGTTCTGTGAACAGTAGACCTCACGCAGTATTCTCATTCGCAAGCACCTGATTGAAACTATAGACCTTATGGAGATACAGCAATAGACTGGCTTCTCCACACATCTGTGTAATCACTTGTCAGCTGATTTATGATGAATAATATTCCATAGTCTGATTTGTGGAGATTTATTATTTCCCAATTACTAGTAGTTCTGTGAACAGTAGACCTCACGCAGTATTCTCATCCACAGGTACCTGATTGAAACTATAGACCTTATGGAAATACAGCAATAGACTGGCTTCTCCACACATCTGGTAATCACTTGTCAGCTGATTTATGATTAATAATTATTCGATAGTCTGATTTTCAATCTTATATTGGTGTATGAAGGAGGCTCCTTTTTCCTTTTATATTATCCTTGAATGCAAAATTTTCAAAAACCTTGTATATACGTCGACGTGCAAATAAAAAAGGAACAAACCTGTCAAATTTCATGAAAATCTATTACCGCGTTTCGCGGTGAATGCGCAACATATAAACATTAAAAATTTTAACATATAAACATCTGAACATAAGGGAAATGCCAAACCGTCGACTCTAACTTCGCTCTAGTTCTCACTTCGCTCGGTCAATGGAAATTCATCATGAAATAATTGAAAACTATAATTTATTGCTTAATAGAATATAATTGATTTATAGAAGAATGATTGGGAAAAGGTGTTGAAGAAGGAGAAGAAGAGGAGAAGAGGTGGAGGAGGAGGATTAGGTGGCGAAGAAGTAGGAGGAGGAGGAGGAGAAGGGAGAAGAAGAGGAGTTGGGTGAGGCTGAGGAGGAAAAGAAATAGAAGAAGAAGAAGAATAAGAAGAAGAAGAAGAAGAAGGAGAAGAAGAAGGAGAAGGACTAACTATCTATGAGTTAATCAAATCACAATGGCCGTGGGGGCTCAATTCGATTTGATTGTTTGGGCATTGAATCGAATCATCAACTTCAACGATATTCAAGAGCAGTAAGATAATTCTCAAGTTCTATTCAAGTTTAATTGGCCAACCGAAACTTCAATGAGGCTTTCCCTATTATTGTAGTTTCCCATCTTGTTTTCCTTCATTATCTTCTCCTCCTTCTCCTTCTTCTTCTTCTTCTCCTCCTCCTCCTCTTCTTCTTCCTTCTCCTCCTCCTCCTTCTTCTTCTTCTTCTTCTTCTTCTCTTCTTCTTGTTCTTTTTCATCTTCTCCTCCTCCTCCTTCTTCTTCTTTTTTTCTTCTTCTTCTTCTTCTTCTGATATTCCTGCTGGGATATTTATAACTTATTATTATGAGTTCGATGGTAAAACTCAATTTCAAAAATGTCTTATTGTGAATATTTTTACAGGTGTTATGCTGAATATGTACTCCAGGACTTGAAACACATCCCAAATGGACGAATTGTGAGTATTGTTGAAAAAATTTCAGTTTCGATCGAAAGGGGATTAAAATAGTTTGATAGTTGTAAGATTTACATTGCAAAGTTAGTGGGAATAATTATCTTTCTTCTTCTCCTATTTTTCCTTTCATCCTCTCTTTTTACCTTTCCCTCCTTCTCCTCTTTTTATCTTCCTCCTCCATCTCCTCCTCCTCCTCCTTTTCAATTTATTTCTACTCTTCCCAAAATTTCACTCAACGACGGTTTGTGTATGATTTCATCATATAGCACTTCGAAAACCAGACAAAATAATTTGAAGAAAATTTTAAACCTCCACCACGAGTTTTCAATTTTTCCGAATTTGCTCCTGTTTTTTGTTATCATTCCCCACGTCCTTCTCATCCACATCTACTTCCTCCTTCTTCTCCAACTCCTCTTCCTCATTCTGTCCCTTTTTCTTTCCTTTGAAAACACTTCAAAAACGAGACGAAATAACTCCAGAATTAAAAAAAGCTCAATGACTTTGAATTCTCGAAAATTGCACTTCTCCGTTTTCTAACTTCCCTCTTCCTCTTCCTTCTCCTTCTCCCTCTCCTCCTCCTCCTTCTCCTCCTCCTCCTCCTCCTTCTCCTCCTCCTCCTCCTCCTCCTCCTCTATTTTGGTAGAGAGTTAGTGGGGAGGATATTTTTAATATTCTTTCCGAAGAATGGACATTGATATGTCCAAAGCTCCGCCAATTTATGTACATGCATTACAATATTATCTATTTCATCTATAGTTACCATATTACAAATTGCCTTTTCATATTATATACAGTTCAATAATTATTTTCTTAGTCTATATTATGTCAATTCATCTATAATTTTGCTGTATTGTAAGCTATTGTATATAAGTGTATAAGCCAGTATATATTGTAATCTACATAAATAAAGTACTCAATCAATCAATCGATCAATCCTCCTCCTCATTCTCCTCTCCTCCTCCTCCTCCTCCTACTCCTACTCATCCGCCACCACCTCCTCTCCTCCTCCTCCTCTTCCTCATCCTCCTACTCCTTCTCCTTCTCATCCACTACCACCTCCTCCTCCCACTCCTTCTCTTATTCCTCCTCCTCATTCTCCTCTTCCACCTCCTCTTACTTCCTCCTCCTCCTACTCCTCCTCCTCCTCTTCTTCTTCCTTCTCCTCCTCCTCCTCATACTCCTTCTCCTCCTCATCCCCCTCACTTCCACTAACCTTCCTAAACACTCTCAAAACATCCCAAACAAAATTTTCCTCCCATATCACTTCCTGAATCCGTAATTACTCCCCCAAACATTGAGGATTTGCATAGCGAATCACTCCCCACTAAAAACAGCACAAAAGTGAGCAGCCACGCACTTCCCCCTTTGAATAATACATGAGATTATGGAGTAAATTATACAGAACGATTTGGAGTGTTATGGGGCCTACACGAAAAGTTTTGAAATGCCACTTTCATCCCTGTCATAAAAACTAAATGGAAACGATTCTGAAAATTTACATTTGGACTGTTATAACGTGTGTCTCACTTTGAAATGTTTGTATCCTTCTTATATAAAGAAAATAATTGGCTTTAGAGGTATGGGATAGGAAATTCACGAATGACGCATCATCACGTATCAACTACTCAACTCATTAACTTGACATTTTGCATATAGATTCTTATTTCACCGGAGATGCTCATAGGCCTATTTTCAATTCAATTTTGGCTCTTTTCATAGTTTTAATGTTTATTTTGGACTAAAATTCTATCAAAATTGTACCCCTTGAAATTCTAACCTTATCTTGGACTTTGTCACTTATAAATGTGGAATGCAAATAGCACAAGGACTACCTAATTATTTTATCTTTCAATGTTATTACATTAGTGTCATTTGCATTTTAAATAAATAGATAAATGAATGAATATAGAGGAAATAATTGGCTTAAAAACTTACATTGGGACTACCATAACGTGTATCTCATTTTAAAATGTTTGTATCCTTCTTATATAAATGAAATAATTGGCTTAAAAATTTAATTTTTGTGTAGTTGAGAAGTTGATATTGTGGTAATTATTCATATTGAATGAAAAGGACTAAAAAAATTGTCAAAAAACCACTGATTTATTGAGAAAGACCGGTTTCGGTTATTACACCATTGTCAATCTCTGATAAACTCTCAATGTGTAATAAACTCTGATAAACTCAATGGTGTAACAACCGAAACCGGTCTTTCTAACTATCAATAAATCAGTGGCTTTTTGACAATTTTTTAGTCTTTTTCATTCAATGAAAATTTACATTGGGACTGCCTTAACGTATATCCAACTTTGAAATGTTTGTATCTTTCTTATATAAAGGAAATAATCGGCTTTATACATGTAGATGATTAATATTCATGGATGGAGCATCATCACGTCTCAACTACTCAACTGATTAACTTGAAATTTTGTATATAGATTCTTAATTTACCGAGGATGGTTATAAGCCTATTTTCAATTGTTCAAGATTTCATTATGTCAGGTTTTCAATTTGTCAATAAAACCTTGTGGAGCTCGGGTAACCTGCTATAGTGAGGTCCACGTTATAATGACAGTATTTGATCTACTTTGGTTTTGCTATCCTTGTCTATCATTCCACAAAGCAGATAGCGATGCATCAAATCATAGTGGTGTGTATCAAGTTGAGATGATACTGTATCATATTGTGTTGATACTGTATCATGTTGTGTTGTTCTTGTTCTATAGTGAGGTCCACGTTATAATGACAGTATTTGATCAACTTTGGTTTTGCTATCCTTGTCTATCATTCCACAAAGCAGATGGCGAATGCATCAAATCATAGTGGTGTGTATCAAGTTGAGATGATACTGTATCATATTGTGTTGATACTGTATCATGTTGTGGTTGTTCTTGTTCTATAGTGAGGTCCACGTTATAATGACAGTATTTGATCAACTTTGGTTTTGCTATCCTTGTCTATCATTCCACAAAGCAGATAGCGAATGCATCAAATCATAGTGGTGTGTATCAAGTTGAGATGATACTGTATCATATTGTGTTGATACTGTATCATGTTGTGGTTGTTCTTGTTCTATAGTGAGGTCCACGTTATAATGACAGTATTTGATCAACTTTGGTTTTGCTATCATTGTCTATCATTCCACAAAGCAGATAGCGAATGCATCAAATTAGAGTGGTGTGTATCAAGTTGAGATGATACTGTATCAACAAAGCAGATAGCGAATGCATCAAATCATAGTGTTGTGTATCAAGTTGAGATGATACTGTATCATATTGGTTCAATGTTGTATCATGTAGTGGTTGTTCTTGTTCTATAGTGAGGTCCACGTTATAATGGCAGTATTTGATTAACATTGGTGTTGCTATCCTTGTCTATCATTCGACAAAGCAGATAGCGAATGTATCAAATCATAGTGTGTTGATACTGTATCATGTTGTGGTTGTTCTTGTTCTATAGTGAGGTCCACGTTATAATGACAGTATTTGATCAACTTTGGTTTTGCTATCCTGTCTATCATTCCACAAAGCAGATAGCGAATGCATCAAATCATAGTGGTGTGTATCAAGTTGAGATGATACTGTATCATATGTGTTGATACTGTATCATGTTGTGTTGTTCTTGTTCTATAGTGAGGTCCACGTTATAATGACAGTATTTGATCAACTTGGTTTTGCTATCCTTGTCTATCATTCCACAAAGCAGATAGCGAATGCATCAAATCATAGTGGTGTGTATCAAGTTGAGATGATACTGTATCATATGTGTTGATACTGTATCATGTTGTGGTTGTTCTTGTTCTATAGTGAGGTCCACGTTATAATGACAGTATTTGATCAACTTTGGTTTTGCTATCCTGTCTATCATTCCACAAAGCAGATAGCGAATGCATCAAATCATAGTGGTGTGTTTCAAGTTGAGATGATACTGTATCATATTGTGTTGATACTGTATCATGTGTGGTTGTTCTTGTTCTATAGTGAGGTCCACGTTATAATGACAGTATTTGATCAACTTTGGTTTTGCTATCCTTGTCTATCATTCAACAAAGCAGATAGCGAATGCATCAAATCATAGTGGTGTGTATCAAGTTGAGATGATACTGTATCATATTGTGTTGATACTTGTAACATCTTAAATCTGGGTAGACTAAAAGCCCTAACAGAAACAGTAATAGGTCTGAAATAAAGTAACTGGCTAATATCGCCAAATAGATAATAACTAAGATAAGATAGCATCAGCTTGTCCTGGCTAAATGGTACAAGAACCTAAAAAGGATTTGAAGGGAGTTTATTGCTCATAAATAGATTATTATATAAAATATTTGAAGATTGAGGTTATGTACATGTATTCACGGATCGGTGACCTAGAGATCGATCAAACCGAAGAACGTAGAATCTGACCAAAACCCCTTGGCAGAGCTTTATTGCAATCAGATGGTGTGCAATATGAAAAAACACCCGTCCACGTGGCTAATTATTAGGTAGCATGGAATTAATATTAATGTATAGAATATTAACTAGCATGCAAAGAGCATAAATAAAAAACCAAATAAAAATAATTTAATGTATTCAGGAAATAAGAGTTACCAGGCGCATGAATACCTAATAAAATTGCATGCACCAATAGTAAAACGGCAGTTAATAGGCGGCAACTGTAGGCCAGTTCAAAAATATTTCTATATATTTATATAAATGTACTAGTTTTTGTATTATAAGTTTGTATAATCTATGTTATCGATATGGCTCGAATGCAAAGAAATTATTAATCATATAATCTAAGCAATATTTTGGTATTTTTTGTAAGATCTATTTGAACCTAAATGGCGGAGGACTAAGATATTTAAATTTTATGCTAATTTGAAAGTCGGAAAGAGGATCTGTAAAACTTGAGAAGGAAGAACGAGCACTCGCCAGCCAAATGCCACCATAAGAGGACCCCAAATATTTTAGAGCGAAGTACCTTACTAATGATTTTGTAAAAGTTAAAGTTAAAGTAAATTATTTAATTTCTTAAAAGACTTCGTGATGCTATTGTGAAGCAGAAGTCATTTTCATTTTTAATTAATTTATAACCCCTTGGAGGAGACGATTCCGGCTACCATATTCCCGGACCACATGGAGTTGGATCGACATCGGCGGCTTACAAGAAGATTTTCGACACGTGAGTGATTAAATTTGAATTTAGTGATGGGCGCCCTAGTGCTTCGAATTAATCTGATGATCAAAGCTAGCTCGCCGAAAGGGTTATTATAAATTGAGAAATTAATAAGAGTAATACTTGCGCAAGTAAAAATTAGTATTAAAGGTATTTAATTGAAAGAAAAATATAGATCAATATTTTAGAAATTTCTATTTAATCAAAGAAGTACGAAATCTAGGCTATCAAACGTATGCATACAATATTTAATTTTTTGCAATACAATTTGCGATAATTTATCATAGTTCTAATTCACTAGATGAATGGCTCTACCTATTCCGTCAGGTGCCGAATCTTGCACCCTGAGATAAAAATATATTCGATACAATAAATCTACTAAATACTAGAGATTTTAATATATAATATATATTGGATTATTAGTGGCTAATTTATCAAGCTGATCTTAGAGCACACATTTTTGATTGAATTATCCAAGTCGACAAGTATTAGCAAGCGCATATCGCAGCTACATGCAAAAGAATGCATATGATTTTAAGATAAAGGCACATGGTAATGATTCGTGCCATAAATCTAGAATATAAAGTTTAGCCTGTGATATTTTTATTGATTTCAATTATTGTTCTATTTTTATATTATATTTTTTATCGCTCTATATATATTTTTTGCCTCGATTTATTTTTTGCATTATTTGTGTAATATATGTATGAAACTTTCATGTGTGCAATTTATTTTTATTCCTCAACACTATAGTATAAGTATCATATTTTTATATATATATTTATTATTTATTGAATTACAAGAGTTATAGGAGAAGCCCATATCTAGGCTTATCAAGATTTTTTAAGACTGAATACTATTAGAAAACCACGACCTAATTGTATTAAATCTCATGCTTTACCGACTGATGCCAAGCAGGAGGCTAATCGTTATTTAAATATAATAACAACGTGACAGAAAGACATGCCGTGCCAACGTGGGACTGATGATGAGAGCCAAGCTCATTAAATAATTATTTGAAATTAAGTCAATAACCATATTGAAAATTATATATAACTTATACGAGTTGTGAGGAAAACTGGCGAAGGGAAATTTGTATTACTTTTTGGGGAAACAAGAGCTTTAAATAGAGAGAAATTATATGTTTTAAAGAAAATTTTATATTATTAGTACTGTGAAAAATTACATGTTTATAAAGAGAGATTATATTTTATAAGCCTAAACTGCTATTACTTTCTAGTCAAAAATATATTAGGTGTTTAAGCCGGTTGGAAAATAAGTCGCAGCCTGTAAACTAGCCAAGAATAAATCAACAAAACATTGGGGGCGCTAGAGCATTGTAAAAAACTTAAGCATAAATACCTTGTTGTAAGAGTATCCAAACACTTTACACATCACTGTTCACTGTAAGTCCCGGTTTGTGTCTCTTTTTTAAGCATTCTCGCTTATCATTTTTGTCACTGTTTAATTAGCATTTATCATATTTGACATAATGAATCACACTCCCGCAAACTCTGAAGTTTCATATATGTACGGCGGTTGCACAGATCCCACTTTGTCGACTCCAAGCACATCGAACCCCACCACGGTAGATGCCAATACGCCACGAGAAAGGGAACCAGGAAGCGTCGGGTCGATAGTCTTCGATCCACCAGGTCTGCAACCTCTATCATCCACTCGAATCGACGCCGCTGACACACCATTGAATCAACGGATAGTAGAGATCAACTTTGAAGGGGGCGAGGAGCAGCTCGCCGAACCGCATCTCCAGAGGCCGAGTCACATCTGAGCAAACAAAGTCTATTTTCAGTCACAGAGCTAGATCCTTTTCAAAAAGTAATGATGGAACAAACTAGCAGTATGTTCAATATTCCAGTATCACAAAAACAAAATTGAGGAGGTTTATCATGTCAAGAGGATACAAACATTGATGAGGAGCAAAACTTGTTTCAAAATTGTTTTCATGTGTTTTTCCTTCTCAAAAAACCTGATCAAATTTTGAGACTTGGATATGAGTCATATTAAGATGGCTGGATAATTTATAAGGAAAAGATTTTGATGATATAGTGCGGTCCACATTATAATGGCAGTGTTTAATTAGCAATGGTATTGCTATCCTTGTCTATCATTCAACAAAGCGGATAGCGCTATCTCTTTCTCGCTTTGCTCTGTTGCCAGACCGTCTTTCAACAATGTAGAATTAATAATTGATTAACTAAATATTTCATCCTAATTATGAAATCACTGAAAAAAATAACAGCATTGGAAAATCATATTCAACAACAACCTCAAGGGATTCAAACAGACAACCTCAACGTACATAGTATATTACAAGGACTAGGAAAATTTGATAATACTGATCGCCATTGCAACCTCAACCATTCATTGATCAGATAAAATTAGTACAAACTCTTGCACCTACCTCTTGGAATTTTTGGCGTCTTCGTTTGACTAATTTATTGATTGGCGAACCCCTGATGTTCTTTCGGAGTAGAGTCCATGAATTTACATCATTGGATGAGTTTGTAGCTGTCTTCCTGGAACAGTATTGGAGCAGAAGTAACAGTTGGACGTGCTAGCGGACATTTATTCATGCGATTTCAACCTAATTTAGACGGTGCATGTACCACTTTCGTCACTGCCTACAGTTTAAAAATTCTCAATTGAGCGCCCATTAACGAATCGGCATTAGCAAGTATTATTTTAAAGAAGCTACCGTATCAAGTTAGAATGGCACTCGCCACACAACCCATTACTTGATTGCAAACAGCTGATAATCATTTATATGGCATACAGTCTGTGATGGCAATATCAAACCACCGTTCAGACCAGAGATACGCACCAAATCAACATAACTCAAAATTTAATCACATAACAGCCAAATTATGAATCAGTACCATATGATTGCTCACGACCTACTCCTCAATTTGAACGCCGCTATGATCATAAAACATAATAATGGAATAATAGAAGCTTTCAAAATTGTCAACAAACCATTATCCACAGCAAACCTACAAAAGAAATATTATTATGGCCGTGATCGATTAACACAAATAATGATTCACTCAGAATAATACAATAGAAATTACAAACCGCCACCTCATCAAATAAGTACAAACTACACATTAGAGCAGTCCAGATCAAATAAACAAAAGACACAAGATAACCCACCCAACACCAACGCAGAGAAGATACAGCTAAAAAATTACGAATACATGATAACCCGATACACCCACGCAAGCTCGAAAAATAGATAGAGAAAATAAAGATACTAAAGCCTAATATCCACCTGTGAACGGTTTACCGAAAATATTAGAAAAAACAGAAGTCAATACAAGACAGCCTACCATCAAAAACCGCCGCCCACCATGAAATTAAAAAAACCGCAAACATCAACCATATTAAGTATCCTGTTTCCCACCGAAGTCCAACACCGCAGGTAGAGCAGCCCGCACATCAAGAGACCCCACCATACTACCGCTTGAAAGTCACACTCGCGCATCAAGAGACCGCCACCGCACCCGTGCATCATTCGACCCCACCAAGGCACCCCAAGGAACCCAGGATAGAGACCAGAGGACGGCACTACCGGATAAGAGGAGCGACCACCGCAAGGCCCGGAGACGGAGGCGCCCGAGGACACCCGACCGGCATCAGGACGAGGAGGACGGACTAGCGGACACAAAAGCATGCATCGTAAGGCCCGGAGGCGAAGAAGAAACGGAGGAACCGCGCGCGCCGATGGAGGCCGCATGCACGCTTCAAGAGGCAAAGAAGAACACCGGACCAACACCGAGGAGAACAGGAACAGCGCATGCATCCGCGGCACATACGCTTCAAAGGCTACAATCAGCGATGTGACCGGAATAATGGACGTAATAAATGGGATAAAAACGGAGCTACTAAAGGACTACTAGGATTCATGCATGGGCAACAACGAAATGGACTACTTATGAGATATATGAAGAATAAACAGTGTCTAAGAGTGAGAGAAATAAAGGATTATCCAATAAAGGGAAGTATGGCTATATGATTAAAGATTACTATTGAAAAGATGATAAATGTTTTGATATGGTGTGTAATGTTTGTTATAATGGCTGTGATATTAATAAAAGACTGTGTTGTAGATAGGATGAAAATATTGTATGTGGTATTGAACGAATCTATTATTGATAATTGAAATTTAATATTATAAAAATGTTATTGTGGTAAGCCTAAGAGTTATAATGAGCCGAAATCAAGAATATTAGATGAAAATAATGAAAGGAAGGTGAGTTAAGAGTACAGATGATTGGAAAAAGAATGGATTAAAAGGAATTATCATAAATGAAGCTTGGAATTATTTAAAGGAATACACAAGATACAAGGGCTTTAAATTTGAGAAAGATAAATTAATTAGGACAGCCTCAACAATCAACAGCAGATAACCTAGCAGCCTACAACATCTACAAACAGAAGCAAGAAGATGCAAGTAAACCACGGGATTTTACATGCATATCGTCAGAATTTGAAATAAATATGAAGAAATCAATGAAAACATTATTATCAAACCGATTACTAACCTTCCTTAATAAATTTAATATTGGTATAGGACCGCGTGGCAACAATCCGTGTTTAATTCTTCCAGCCGTTAGAAGCCTGCAATAAGGAAAAGAACAATTTTTAAATATGTAATTAATTATATAATCAGATAAAAAAGGACACAAGCGGGATAATAAAATTAAAATTTGTTAATTACCTTTTTAAGAGAAAAAATTGAGCAGTTAGGTTTAGTTATGAAATCGACAGCAAATTCTGTAGAACCAGTGACCAGCTGGCCAAAGCCACCCAAATCAAACGAATGTAATGTCTGTTGAACATATGTTTATAAAAAGAAATACTTACCCAAAACAGTTATTTATTATTGTTATTTATTATATTTTATTATGTCGATATATTTTTTATATGTTTTATATTTATTACTTTTAATTATGCCACGTTTGTTACCTAAAAGAGTTAAAGTGAATACAAGCTACCAAAAACCAAAGAGCCATTAGCAAAAGAAAAGTATTGTACCTGATGTATAGAAAATTATTTATATTAAGACCTAAGAAATACTATAAGACATAAGCCCAGAAATTGTGAATCGAATTATTGTCTAAAAGGAACACTTGTGAGAATTATGAAATGTGGTAGTTAGGTTGGTGCCCTGCAAGCGGCGAATTTAAAAATTACTATATGTTTAAGTGCTGTCAGGAAGAGTACGTTAGAAGCTTATATTTATGAATTTTATGTGTGTTGAGGAGGAGAATTTGTTATTGTATTTGATAAGGTATAAAGGAGATGCAGCAAATATGTCTGCAAACTGTGATAGAAGTATGAGAGTATAATTTATAAATAAAATATAGTGTATATCGATGTATTGAAGGGTGGGTTTTCATTAAAAACATTGTGATTCTCAAATATTTGAATTCAAACCCAGGGGCGCGTGAACATATTAAATTGGGTAGATAAAAGCCCTAACAGAAACAGTAATAGGTCTGAAATAAGTAACTGGCTAATATCGCCAAATAGATAATACTAAAGATAAGATAGCATCAGCTTGTTCTGGCTAAATGGTACAAGAAACTAAAAGGATTTGAAGGGAGTTATTGCTCATAAATAGATTATTATATAAAATATTTGAAGATTGAGGTTATGTACATGTATTCACGGATCGGTGACTAGAGATCGATCAACCGAGAACGTAGAATCTGACCAAAAACCCTTGGCAGAGCTTTATTGCAATCAGATGGTGTGCAATATGAAAAAACACCCGTCCACGTGGCTAATTATTAGGTAGCATGGAATTAATATTAATGTATAGAATATTAACTAGCATGCAAAGAGCATAAATAAAAAACCAAATAAAAATAATTTAATGTATTCAGGAAATAAGAGTTACCAGGCGCATGAATACCTAATAAAATTTGCATGCACCAATAGTAAAACGGCAGTTAATAGGCGGCAACTGTAGGCCAGTTCAAAAATATTTCTATATATTATATAAATGTACTAGTTTGTGTATTATAAATTTGTATAATCTATGTTATCGATATGGCTCGAATGCAAAGAAATTATAATCATATAATCTAAGCAATATTTTGGTATTTTTTGTAAGATCTATTTGAACCTAAATGGCGGAGGACTAAGATATTTAAATTTTATGCTAATTTGAAAGTCGGAAAGAGGATCTGTAAAACTTGAGAAGGAAGAACGAGCACTCGCCAGCCAAATGCCACCATAAGAGGACCCCAATATTTTAGAGCGAAGTACCTTACTAATGATTTTGTAAAAGTTAAAGTTAAAGTAAATTATTAAATTTCTTAAAAGACTTCGTGATGCTATGTGAAGCAGAAGTCATTTTCATTTTTAATTAAATTTATAACCCCTTGGAGGAGACGATTCCGGCTACCATATTCCCGGACCACATGGAGTTGGATCGACATCGGCGGCTTACAAGAAGATTTTCGACACGTGAGTGATTAAATTGAATTAGTGATGGGCGCCCTAGTGCTTCGAATTAATCTGATGATCAAGCTAGCTCGCCGAAAGGTTATATAAAGAGAAATTAATAAGAGTAATACTTGCGCAAGTAAAAATTAGTATTAAAGGTATTAATTGAAAGAAAAATATAGATCAATATTTTAGAAATTTCTATTTAAAAAGAAGTACGAAATCTAGGCTATCAAACATATGCATACAATATTTAATTTTTTGCAATACAATTGCGATAATTTATCATAGTTCTAATTCACTAGATGAATGGCTCTACCTATTCCGTCAGGTGCCGAATCTTGCACCCTGAGATAAAAATGTATATTAGATACAAATAAATCTACTAAATACTAGAGATTTTAATATATTAAATATAATTTGGATTATTAGTGGCTAATTATCAAGCTGATCTTAGAGCACACATTTTTGATTGAAATATCCAAGTCGACAAGTATTAGCAAGCGTAATATCGCAGCTACATGCAAAAGATGCATATGATTTTAAGATAAAGGCACATGGTAATGATTCGTGCCATAAATCTAGAATATAAAGTTTAGCCTGTGATATTTTTATTGATTTCAATTATTGTTCTATTTTTATATTATATTTTTTATCGCTATATATATATTTTTTGCCTCGATTTATTTTTGCATTATTTGTGTAATATATGTATGAAACTTTCATGATGTGCAATTTATTTTTTATTCCTCAACACTATAGTATAAGTATCATATTTTTATATATATTATTATTATTGAATTACAAGATTATAGGAGAAGCCCATATCTAGCTTATCAAGATTTTTTAAGACTGAATACTATTAGAAAACCACGACCTAATTGTATAAATCTCATGCTTTAACGACTGATGCCAAGCAGGAGGCTAATCGTTATTTAAATATAAATAACAACGTGACATACTGTATCATGTGTGGTTGTCTTGTTCTATAGTGAGGTCCACGTTATAATGACAGATTTGATCAACTTTGGTTTTGCTATCCTTGTCTATCATTCCACAAAGCAGATAGCGAATGCATCAAATCATAGTGGTGTGTTTCAAGTTGAGATGATACTGTATCATATTGTGTGATACTGTATCATGTTGTGGTTGTTTTTGTTCTATAGTGAGGTCCACGTATAATGACAGTATTTGATCAACTTTGGTTTTGCTATCCTTGTCTATCATTCCACAAAGCAGATAGCGAATGCATCAAATCATAGTGGTGTGTATCAAGTTGAGATGATACTGTATCATATTGTGTTGATACTGTATCATGTTGTGGTTGTTCTTGTTCTATAGTGAGGTCCACGTTATAATGACAGTATTGATCAACTTTGTTTTGCTATCCTTGTCTATCATTCCACAAAGCAGATAGCGAATGCATCAAATCATAGGGTGTGTATCAAGTGAGATGATACTGTATCATATTGTGTTGATACTGTATCATGTTGTGGTTGTTCTTGTTCTATAGTGAGGTCCACGTTATAATGACAGTATTTGATCACTTTGGTTTTGCTATCCTTGTCTATCATTCCACAAAGCAGATAGCAAATGCATCAAATCATAGTGGTGTGTATCAAGTTGAGATGATACTGTATGATATTGTGTTGATACTGTATCATGTTGTGGTTGTTCTTGTTCTATAGTGAGGTCCACGTTATAATGACAGTATTTGATCAACTTCGGTTTTGCTATCCTTGTCTATCATTCCACAAAGCAAATAGCGAATGCATCAATCATAGTGGTGTGTATCAAGTTGAGATGATACTATCTATGTGTTTATACTGTATCATGTTGTGGTTGTTCTTTTTCTATAGTGAGGTCCACGTTATAATGACAGTATTTGATCAACTTTGGTTTTGCTATCCTTGTCATCATTCCACAAAGCGATAGCGAATGCATCAATTAGAGTGGTGTTGTATCAAGTTGAGATGATACTGTATCATATTGTGTTGATACTGTATCGTTGTGGTTGTTCTTGTTCTATAGTGAGGTCCCCGTTATAATGACAGTATTTGATCACTCGGTTTGCTATCCTTGTCTATCATTCCACAAAGCAAATAGCGAATGCATCAAATCATAGTGGTGTGTCAAGTTGAGATGATACTGTATCATATTGTGTTGATAGTGTATCATGTTGTGGTTGTTCTTGTTCTATAGTGAGGTCCACGTATAATGACAGTATTTGATCAACTTTGGTTTTGCTATCCTTGTATATCATTCCACAAAGCAGATAGCGAATGCATCAAATTAGAGTGGTGTGTATCAAGTTGAGATGATACTGTATCATTTCTGTTGATACTGTATCATGTTGTGGTTGTTCTTGTTCTATAGTGAGGCCCACGTTATAATGACAGTATTTGATCAATTGGTTTGCTATTCTTGTCTATCATTCCACAAAGCTGATAGCGAATGCATCAAACCATAGTGGTGTGTATCAAGTTGAGATGATACTGTATCATATTGTGTTGATACTGTATCATGTTGTGGTTTTTCTTGTTCTTTAGTGAGGTCCACGTTTTAATGACAGTATTTGATCAACTTGGTTTTGCTATCATTGTCTATCATTCCACAAAGCAGATAGCGAATGCATCAAATCATAGTGGGTGTATCAAGTGAGATGATACTGTATCATATTGTGTTGATACTGTATCATGTTGGGTTATTTTTGTTCTATAGTGAGGTCCACGTTATAATGATAGTATTTGATCAACTTCGGTTTTGCTATCTTGTCTATCATTCCACAAAGAGATAGCGAATGCATCAAATCATAGTGTTGTGTATCAAGTTGAGATGATCCTGTATCCTATTGTGTTGATACTGTATCATGTTGTGGTTGTTCTTTTTCTATAGTGAGGTCCACGTTATAATGACAGTATTTGATCAACTTCGGTTTTGCTATCCTTGTCTATCATTCGACAAAGACGGTGGTAATATCCTTTTCTAGGTCCACAACAATGTGAATTATGTTTTTGACAGTGTAGAAATATAATTAGTTGATGCAGAGAATCGGCATCGCTTTTCTTCTATTTCACTTTATTCATATTCTATTTCATATTTCTTTATTCACTGCCATTATAACGTGGACCCAACTATAGTCTATAATATAATACTGGAAAGAACTGGCTAATGCAGGTAGGGGATAAGAAATTGACGATGACGCATCATCACGTCCCAACTACTCAACTCATTATCTTCACATTTTGCATATACATTCTGAATTTGTTAGGATGGTTATTATAGGCCTATTCTAAGCCCATCAAGATTCAGTAGCTCAAGTTTTCAGCTTGTTAAGTTTTGAAATGGATCCTTGCGGAGCACGGGTTACCTGCTGGTAACCTGGCTTAGAGCAGGTAGGGCTTAGTGGTGGGGTAACTGGCTCAGAACAGGCTAAGAACTGGCTGATACTCGTAGGGGATAGGAAATTCACGAATGACGCATCATCATGTCTCAACTACTCAACTCATTAACTTGAAATTATGTTTATAGATTCTTAATTCACCGAGGATAATTATAGGCCTATTTTAAATTTCTCAAGATTCCAGTAGGTCAAGTTCTTTATTGATATTTTCGAGGTTCAAAGCAGAGAAAAGTTATATAATGCTGTATTTGTATTCTGTGTATTTGTACTCGATGGTGATGTTGTCTTGTTGATGACCTTGGCTGTGTGGTGACCTTGTGGTTTTCTAATAAGATTAAAAGTCCTGTGTTGGCGATGTTGTCTTGTTGTTATAACCAATACTGCTGTATTGTATTCTGTGGCTTAAAGTTATAGAGGATACCTGTTAGAATATCATTTCTTCCACTTGGTAGCCTCCTGAAAATTGCTGGTCTTTTTATCAGAAATTCTCTATAATCCCTCCCCAGTTGGTATTCATAATCTATATTGATGCTTCGAACTGCTTTGGTGGTGTGATAGTGAGTATTAGACCCTTGAGGTAAACTGTTTGTTACAAATAATATCATATACTGCAATAATGTACCAACTATGATTGAGACTTATCTAATTCTTAAACTGATACTATCCATATGTATTTGTACATGTCCAATGAATAAAGATTTTTATTTTCTATCCCATTCCAATAAATTCCACCAACTACCAACATAACAAAACTATCGATCACATTCACAGTGTTGGCACCACTGTACACAGAAAAGGTGGGAGATCAGTCCCACTTTGGGCGCCAAATATGAAATAGTAATTATATTCTGGCAGCCTAGCCCCCATTCAAGTGCGACAAAAACAAATGACTCTATGGTGATATTCACTCTAAACTGTCACAATTAATCACATTTGAAGCACGTATGTTGCTTATTAGGATCACTGACAACCAGACCCACTTCAGTTCATGGAGAATCTATAGTGTAGTTCATCCTGAGTTGTCAGCATTTATTATATGGGAAGAATTGATGTTATTTTATGAAGGGAACTGACTGTTTAAAGTGGATGCTACTATTAAATTTAGGGCTGATCACACTCACTGAATGAGTAACTAAAGTGAGGTCCACGTTATAATGACAGTATTTGATCAACTTAGGTTTTGCTATCCTTGTCTATTATTCGACAAAGCTGGTGTTACTATCCTTTTCTAGGTCCACAACGATGCAATTATGTTATTGACAGTGAAGAAATATAATTAATCAATGCAGAGAATCGGCATCGCTATTCTTCTATCTTTATCCACTGCCATTATAACGTGGACCGCACTATAGTTCCTCTATTACAAATGGGGAATGCATGCTGAATATTAAAATAATGTTGTATGATACTGGAGGTTGGATATTATGGTTTTTCCCTTATAGGTGGGAATTCTCAGTTTCAAATCACTCTTCTGCTGTGATTGATTAAATTTTACCCTTCTGCTTGTGATACAGGGATTATTCCTTCTCTGTAAGTCAGCACCTGATTAACATTGGTATTCTATCCTTGTCTGTCTGCAGATGAAGCGGATAGCTCCATCCTCTTCCTCCTTATCAACAAATTGTTTGAATCCCAATTATTAACATAATAAATTATAGAGAAATATCATAACACCATCCTTTTCCGTCATTAGACAATGCAGATAGCTCTATCCTTTTTCTTCATATCATTGACAAATTGTTTGAGTCTCAATTATTCATGTAATGAATTTGAAGGAATATCATATCATTTTGATTCATGTACACCATAATTATCTGAAGGGAATTCACAAAATACTGTGTTGGTTTCGAAATTTCTTAACCTTCCGGCAGTCGCGCTTTTGTGAAAAGTACAACCGTGTCAGTTTTTTTTGCTGCCAAAACTATGAATGGGGTGGTGTCAGTGAATGAGTCACCTATGCATTCCAAAGCTTTCCCTTCATCACTCCACTGAGTTGCAGTATCACCGAGCATGTTCAGTCTTTAGGTGCCATTATTAGTCGCCACAGTGCATAAGATAGGAAAGACTGTATACGGCGACTGTAAACGAACCAATAACACAGATACTGATGGCTTTGCTAGATGTACCTCATTGGGCTATGAAATGTAATCATTCAAATGTTCATAGGCGAAAAATGATCCAAGAAGATGGAAAAGTAATTAAACAATTGATTAATATGTTTTTCCTACAGTTACCTTGAAAAGTGACCATTCCTGCACTGATTACAGAACGCAAAGAATCACTTTTCCTCTCTAGTGCGCAAAGTGGTTACTTTGCGTACTCCAGATTTGCAGCATGACAACGCAAAATAGTTAGTAGGTTATATGGAGCACCAGTGCAGCAAAATCAAAATTAGTTGGTAACTGCACTCATAGTGAGGCCCACGTTATAATGGCAGTCGAGAACAGCGTTGCCTTGCCATTATGTGCCTTGATTATAGTCATTCCAATGCTTACATACAAAAAACCCCCTTCAAGCAGTCAAATAATTTTCAATTGAAATACTAATCATATATTCAATTATTATTATTCAATTTTAAATAATTTGAGGTTTTTATTGATATAAAATTACACAGAAAAAACATTGATGGATTTCAGGGAATTTTACCCATAATTACCCACTTCTCATATGCAATGGTAACTGTAGGAAAAATTTAATGTGAAATACGTGTGCAAAGTTCGTTTGCTGCACTCAAGAAACCATCATTCCGCACTCGCCTACGTCTCGTGCGTAAAAGTTTCTTTCGGTGGCAGCAAACTGTCACTTTGCGCACTAGTTGCACAAATAACTATTGACAGTAAACAGAGTGCATAACACTGGAAAATTGGATGTTGTACAAAATACAACACGCGACTACCGGAAGTTTGATACAACTCCAACCGTTTAGATAATGACAGGAGCAATTGTGACCTTTTCTTGCATCCAGACATCCCTGATCTCAGCAACCAAGGGAAGGTACTTGAGACTGTTCATCCATAATACTAGTCCAAGTGTGGCAGCATGGTATACCAACATCTATTAGTGTTTTTCCTTGGCTACCTTATCCATAAGGATATCATTGGTCTATATAAGCAAACAGTCACTATAATGCACAAATTTTATAAATAAATATCCCTTTCACCCTTCGTAATCCTCAAATATCGGGGACCGAGCTTCGCTCTGGTGAACAAAAGCATAAAAATCTGGTGTGGCGCACTCACACAACTTTCCTTGCCGTTATGAAAATTGATCACCTGACGCTAGTCTTCCCGCGCATCTCAAGTCTACTGTTCAAGTATTTGAGCCAGCAGCTGGTGACAGGGTAATACCTTGGAGGAAGGAGGTGTGGAGGAACAGTTACCTATGCTTCCCATGCATTGGAAGTGTAGTGCGTTCGGCCATCTTGCATACACACCTTCAAGCGCTATTATTTGAATTCTTATAAGCAAAAAACAGATTCATCTTGAAATAGTTCTCTTACTTACTTCCAACATACTCGATCGTTCACTCTCAAAAAGACGTATATTTTCAATGACTGTAATAAGCAATTTTGAGGATTTAGTTTAATATTTTGGTCATAAATGTAAAAAAAAGCCTAAGCCTTTTTTAAAAACATTCCGGTATCAAAAATAACGCCAATCAAACCAGCTGTTAGAATGATATCTGTTTAGCTGATATCAATCAGCTAAATAGACGGTTTCACTTGCATGACAAAATCAATGTTTTGTGTATGCCAAGATGGCCGACTCTGATCTACACTTCCCTTTCCTAACTGTTCCCCACACTTCCTTCCTCCAGGTAATAACGCTGGAGACACACATGAGGTCTGCTATCTCTTCATAGTGAATGATTTAATAGAAACAACAATGATTTTCAATTGAATAATCACATTTTCTCGAATTCAAAGATTATTTTCAATTTTAGGTGGAAATGTTACTGAACATTAGTTGTAGAGTTTTCATGCTCAATCTACTCCAATTGATTTGTTTTGTTTCAATTGTACCTGAAGCCTGATAATTGGGAATCTATCTGCATTGAGGGGGCGGAGCTCCTGAAATTTTTACAGATATGGGACTTGTGGCAGTTAAAAGAGCTTATCGATGACTATTTTAGGTATGAATTTGATCAAAATCGTTGGAGCCGTTACCGAGAAAATCACGAAAACCCTGTTTTTGACAACATTTTCGCCATTTTAGCCGCCATCTTGAATTGCATTTGATCGAAATTGTTCGTGTTGGTCCTTATAGTGAAAGGATCTCAAGTTCCAATTTCAAGTCATTCCGTTAATTGGAGATGAGATCGTGTACACAGACGCCATACACTCATACACACACCCACACACAACACACACACACACACATACAGACCAATACCCAAAAACCAGTTTTTTGGACACAGGGGACCTTGAAACGTATAGAATTTAATTGGGACCTTAATTTTTTTCGGAAAGCAATACTTTCCTTACCTATGGTAATAGGCAAGTAAAGTAAAAAAACTTCACGAAAGAAGAAATTATTACATTCATACAGAAATGTTCTATCCAATCACAGTTAATTAAGATTAATTCCTAGAGGAATGCAAAATCTCCTCACAAAGGCCCAGTTGCACAAAAGCCGGTTAATTCTAATCTGATCAACTTCTCGTGAACCAAATCGAGAGACCATTTCAAAAATATGGATGTACTGGAATAATTCAGGATTGTAAATTGCCCGCTTTTTTGCAACCAGCACTAAGTACCTGATTGAATGATTACATAAGTTCAACAGCTGAGTCATAATTTTGACACAGTCCCACACACATGAACTCGCTCACACACTTCCATCACCAACAGACGACGAAATATATTATTATCAGCTGTTTTTTACAAGGATGAAAATAATTATCCTCTTAGGGCCGTTTGCACAGTCAAAGCTTAAACTGAATTCACCAGATGGTGGCTTAAACTCAAAATGACTCACATTATACACAAACGAGACTTGATACGGATTTAATCCAGTTTAAATTGAAATTTAGTATAAACTGCCACTGTGCAAACGGCCCTTAATGTCCTTCAGCGAGTTCTCCCAGGGATGAGACCTGGTGTAATCGAATCTTCATTATTATAAACCTACTATGTCCTGAATTTTGTGAGATCGTTAGGGCCGTTTTCGGAATCCGTGAAATACAAACATATAAACATCTAAACATATAAACAGAAGCTGCTTGTTAATAGTATAGGATAACTGTTCACCCTATTTGTATAAAAAAACACATGATTGAGGGAGATTGGTAGGAAAACATAGAAGCTATGATTCATTGTGATTATCAATAACTTATATATCAACTTAGATCCCGTTTATTCCCTTGTCGATCCTAAATTTGTAGGAGAAAGTAAGTGAATCCAGTAGATCCTCTCTCGAGAACGGAAGGTTATCGGTTGAGAGTGGGCCGATTTATGTAGATACATAATAATATTCTAATCTATATTCTCAGATTGAGATTTGGGGTGGAAAATTGAAATGGAAATACCTATGTAGATTTTGGGCAATTTGAAACTATTGGGAAATTGGAAAAGTTTTGGACAATGGCCTGTTTTTCTTTTCCGATCATTGTATTGTTTGTACCTAATGAATGAATAATAATAATCACAGATATCATCCCAGAGTAAATCCATCTTATACAAGTATTAATTGATAATCCACCACTTGATATTTTCACGTCAAATTCATTGAATGTTATCAATGTTTGATTATTTATATTGTCCAAAATTATATTTGTATTCTCAATATTGAATTTTGCACTATTTATCAATTTTCACATTGTCAATGAATGTCAAAAATTCTCAAAAATTGTCACATTGTCACATGTTTTGAATTGTTATCATATGAATGGAGGAATCTCAACTGGAAAAAGAAGACAAGACCCCCTAAGAGACTGTTTGTTAATTGAGTGTCTGAATGATTCTAGAAAACTTGGTAGGAGAATGAGCAAGAAGGGAAGGAGCCCTTTCAACTTCTATGATGAAAAAGGTGAACAGTTAACAAGGTATCAGAAGGTTAACAGAGAAAAGAAGGAGAAGAGAAAAGAAGAAGGAAGGAAGAATCAGAAGATGTAGAAGGAGAAGAGGAGAAGAAAAGTCGAGATGGGAAGTAAGAACGCTTCATACCAAAAATAAGATTTATCGGTAAGGTTAACGTACGGAATTTTTGGCATGAAGCATTGTATTGGGATAACACCCCATAAAATGCATACTCTTCCACTTCCTCTTCTGCTCCATCTTCTTCTTCTTCTTCTTCTCTTCTTCTTCTCATTTTCTTCTTCTTCTTCTTCTTCTTCTTCTTCTTCTCTTCTTCTTCCACTCAGCACAGATATAATGGAAAGTATATGTAGTGGACCGGCCCAAAAGATTCTATGACTTTCCCTGTGCGCCTTGAGAATAATTTATGGGATTTTTGTAGAGTAGTTACATTTCAAGTGGGCCTTGTTCAATACAAGTAGGCCTACGCATTTTCTACAATATATATTTCGAAGTTTTCCTCGTTCTTCTTCTTCTCCTTCTCATTCTTCTTCTCCTTCTACTTCTTCTTCTTCTTATTATTATTCTTCTCATTCTTCTCTTCTCATATTCTCCCTCCTAATCAGCTTCTCCTCCTCCAACCATACTTTCCAACTATTCTCTATGCTCCCTCACATTTAAATCATCGATATCTACGATATTCTACAAAAAATTCTATAATATTTCTATTCAATAGAGAATTAGTTTATCTCCCCCTATTTTTTCAAACAAATCTCCATTACTATTTTCTCTCTCTGTATGTTCAAACTTGTTCAGAAGTGTTGAAGCGGAGGAGGAGAGAAAATAGGATTAAGAAAGATAAAGAAAAATAATAGAAAGAAAGGAAAAGAAAGATAAGGATAAAAACAGAGTGGAGATTAGAAACCGAAAGATGACGAGTAAGTGAGGAGAGATAAGGTTGTTTGAAGAAGGGTAGAAGATGCTGGTGATGATGGGATAAGAGTAGTGGAAGGCGAGAAGGAGAAGGAGAAATGAGGAAGAGGATAGAAAGATGAGACTTGAGGATCATGTACAATGAAGAGTAAGTTTTCTAAAACAGAATTGTCCACCATAATAGACATAACTTTATCTGGCATGATCCTTCCAGATGATCAATTTTGATTTTGTGGTTGGTAGATAATGATGATGATGAAGAAGGGTAAGAGG
>NW_024090290.1:0-57883 GCF_014356525.2 Nilaparvata lugens
GTACAACATGCACAGTAGTCTATGCTTATACATGTAGGGGGACCCGGCTTACAGCTGAATCATGCAGGTGGGGCTCCAAAAAAAGTTTGAGAACCACTGACTTACTCCAACGAGCCACCCACGTTCTCTCTATTTATATATATATATATATATATATATATAATATATATATATATATATATATTTATATAGAGGAAGAAGCCTATTGAGGCAAAATAAATAAATGAATTTTTGTGAATGATAATAAATTTATTAAGAATGTGATGCCTTACCAAACAATTATGTTCAACAACTGTCTAATTATGATCTTTCAAAACAAAAAATTATAATATCTCATTCCAATATTCTATCTTCAAGGATTACCGTGCTTTGTTTTTTGGTTATTGAAAGTAGAACTTATCTAGTCCCAAATATATAGACGAATCCTCTCCTTGATTTGCAATGATATATCGTAATAATAAAAAATAGTATCTTGGTCATTGGTGTTAGCCTCTCATCAGCAAGGTAATCATGAAAGTATCAATTGATCGAATTCAAAAAAAAATATTCATTCATCTACAAATCACATTTCTCCCCGGATAGTATGTTGAAAGTATACACAGAAACCTCCTCATTTTGTGGCTTTAATGTGCAATTATTATTAAACCTCCTCATTTTGTGGCTTTAATGTTCAATTATTTTGCATCCACTGCTCGAAGTAACTGCTATTGCTTTGGCCTTGAACTCTCAGTGAACTGATGATTCAGCAGTCAGTTCATTTTCAGCATAATTTACGGTTTTCTCAGCTCACAGGTGACAGCTCAGTTTCAGACGTGACGTTGCAATTACACACGAAAAGTAATTTCGATAATCTAAATAACACATGGGTAATGCCTGCAAAACCGAAGTTTTGAGTGTTGCCAGCGAGTATCAATAGAAATTTCCAATAAAAAAACGCCAATACAAAAATAAATAAATAAGATAAAATGAATGATCTTTTAATAAATATTTATACTCGATCAACATGAAATTAATCAGTAGGCCTATGTATAATACCATATCATGTATTTTTTGCATACATCCATTCTTCTGAATAGGCTACATTATTTTTAATTTTCATGTGAATAATATTTACAACAGTTTTGCATCACAATATTTTATTGTAATCACTCATGATCCTTTTTTATTGTGTTATCCTTCCTTAGACTTTTTACTCACTTCCAAATCTTGATGAATGGATGCACATTCGATAATTCCATTGAGTGTTCGATTTAATCTGAAGTAATAAAATCTTGAGCTTGGCATTCGAGGCTCAAAAATATCTCAACATATCCTTACAGCAGGCTACCCCAAAAGTTTTACATCATAACAACTTAGTCATTGTAATGAATAATAATTTTTATATCATATTTTAAACTTTTCACTCTATTCCATACTATTTTCCTCACTTCCAGTCTTCTGATAATGGATACATTCATTCCATTGATTGTTTTCATCAATGAATTGGCATGAGATTGGCATTCTAGGCTCAACAACAGCCAAACACAATATTATTTTTTGAATGCTCAAATCGTTGTATGTTTCGAGTGTTATGAGATGATCTAATTTATTCTATTTGCAAAAGTATGAGACATTTTCTAAAACTCGTGAAACATGAATACAAATTTCTTGAGTTCTTTCAATCTATTGCAATACACCATTAATATTGAATTAGTTTCTTATTGTTGTACATAATTCTTTACGGAAAGTAAGCATCATACAGCGTATCTCTTGCAGTTATTGAAGGCTTGATTAAATCTTATTGATCTTTATTAGATAATCTTATTGATTATCTTGATTTAAATCTTAGCCTTGCAAGATGAGTGTTGCAGCCAAAACTTGTGTTAAGAACCGGTTTTCTCCCCACTTCGTAAGTTGAACTAAACACACTATTTTCCTCGGATTGTGGGTTGGAAGTGTACACACCATTTCTCCCGGTTTGTGCATTGAAAGTGTACACATATTTCTCCCCAGTTTGTGCAGTGAAAGTGTACACACATTTCTCCCCATTTTGTAGGTTTAATGCGTAATTTTTTTTTCAAGTTAACATAAAAAAAATGTTACAATTGTATTAAAAACACATTAATATACCTTCTAAAACAAAAATTGAATCTCTAACATGTGTGTAAATGTGTGTAAATCAGCCTCCCCGCATTGTATGTTCATTTCTCACCTCCCCGTTTGTGGCCTTGTTCCGTATGTGTGTGTGTGTGTGTGTGGTGTGTGTGTGTGTGTGTGTGTGTTGTGTGTGTGTGTGGTGTGTGTGTGGTGTGTGTGTGTGTGTGTGGTGTGTGTGTGTGTGTATGAGTGTATGTGCGTCTGTGTACACGATATCTCATCTCCCAATTAATTAACGGATGACTTGAAATTTTGAACGTAAGGTCCTAACAATATAAGGATCCGACACGAACAATTTCGATCAAATGCAATTCAAAATGGCGGCTGAAATGTTGGCTGAAATACGAAAATGTTGTCAAAAACAGGGTTTTTCGCGATTTTCTCGAAAACGGCTCCAACGATTTTGATTAAAGTTATACCTGAAATGGTCATTGAAAAGCTCTACCAACTGCTACAAGTCCCATATCTGTAAAAATTCCAGGAGCTCCGCCCCATCTATGCGAGGTTCAATTTTAGATTCTTAATTATCAGGCTTCAGATACAATTTAAATGACAAATTAAGAGTGGGAAAGATTGAGCATGAGAATCTCTACAATTAATGTTCAGTAACATTTTCACCTAAAATTAAAAATGAGCTCGAAATTCGAGATGTGATTATATTGCAAACTGTTGGCAACTGTTGATTCTATTGAATGATTCACTATGAAGAGAAGCAGACCTCGTATGTCTCCAGCGTTATTGCCCTGTCACCAGCTGGCTCAATCTTTGAAAGTAGACTTGAGATGCGCGGGAACACTAGCGTCAGGTGATAAATTTTCATAGCGGCAAGGAAAGTTGTGTGAGTGCGCCACACCAGATTTTCAATCAGAAACATAAGTTGTCTGACCGCCATTAAGTTTATTTATTTATACATTAATAGATACAATCATTCTCAACATATGAATGATTGGGAAGGAGCAACAGGCTTAAAGCCCAAAAACTGTTCCTTTCCCAATTGATATAGAAATTGTCCAAAAATAGTTATGTTTTACACTACACGTTTTTGTCCAATTTCGAGTCCAAAATATTATAAACTAGAAATTTTGAATTTAGAATGATTAAAATACCAAATTATAGTCAAATTTTGCACTTAATATCACCGCACTTTGAATAAATTGAGTTATTTCAGAAAATTTTGAAGCCAAAAATATACACACAACTTTCAACTAGGCACAGCTGTATTGAGAAGTATTGCTACACGCGCCGCAGACTAGCTACAGCCGGGTATGGGTAGGGGTCAGTGACTGTACTGACTGGTGGAGATACCGGACCTACACTTCTCCCCCTATCCTGATTCTTTACACTCTGTCTTTGTCGGGAGGTATTTAGCTTGAAGGCAAGAGTGTGTGACCGAGCCGTTGCTGGCCGATTCGGCCCTCAGCTCTTGGAATTCAGGTTGGGTGTAAGGGAGAATTGAGGTAACCTAACCAAGGATACGGATCTGGATATCAGATCTCCACAAATAATTATATTTGTAAAGGTAGTACGCAATCTGAACGAACTGCGAATTGATGGCGAGCAAAGCTGTACCTGCAAACCCGGAATAAAGGTTGTAGGTGGAGGAATTCAGGGTGGAGTCCAACAAGGAATGATATGGAATTTTGTTAAGGTTTTTGCAATTTGTGACTGCGAGCTGTCGGTGTGCAGACTGAACCTGTGCACCCGGTATTAGATTAATATGATTGGAGAGGTGTAAGTGGTATAAGGTACAGGATATAGTACACCGAGTTTGAGGTATAGAGACTATTTTATTGGGCCTGGGGAATGGAGATTCGTTAATAGAATTGTTCCTCCCTTAACTAATGGGGGTTTGTTCGATAACTTGCAATCTGTGAATCACAATATAGTTCTCAGCAAGCTGAACCTGTTAGCTAAACACAGTATATCTATTTCAATTTTATGATAATTGAAGTTTGGAGAATAAGGTTTCAGGTGTTGGATTTCAGAATCGCAAACCTGCAGCTACAAAAGGATTTTCAGCAATTCTGAAACTGTTAAACAGGATTTCAGCGCTAATCTGGTGACTGCGTGACAGTTATTAAGGGCTAATCTGTGACTGCCCTTAAGGGTATGGGAATCACTCTCAATTGTCCGAAATGCTTCTAAATTAATATCCAGTATGTTGACTATTATGAGAGGATAGGGATGGGTATCAAGGATCCTCCTAAGCTTCTTGCTGGTCTGAGGACTCGGACTGAGTCGATCACTAATCTGTGACTGAGATCCTGCTCTACACAAGGTTTCCAACACCTCTCGATGGTCTGAGGACCGCGACGGGTATGATCTCTAGTCTGGAACTGAGATCTCGTGCTAAACAGGGTAGGAAAAATTAAGAGAAAGGAAGAGAGAGGATGCCGCAATCTAGGAACTTTGGCAAGGGACTCCTCAAGCTGTACCTGACAGCTAGAAGGATTTTAGAATAGGGAGAGTGAAGAGAAAGAAAGAGAAAGGACGTCGCAGTCTGGGGACTTCGACAAGGACATTCTCAAGCTGTACCTGAGAGCAGGAAGTGTCACAGTCTGTGACTTCGACAAGGACGTTCTCAATCTGCACCAGAGAGCAAGAAGCGTCGCAGTCTGCGACTTCGACAAGGACTTTCTCAAGCTGCACCTGAGAGCAGGAAGCATTGCAGTCTTTGACTTCGACAAGGATGTTCTCAAGCTGTACCTGAGAGCAGGAAGCGTCACAGTCTGTGACTTCGACAAGGACGTTCTCAAGCTGCACCTGAGAGAGCAGGAAGGATTTTAGAATAGGGAAAGTTAAGAGAGAGAAAGAGAAAGGATGCCGCAGTCTAGAAACTTCGGTGAGGAAGTCCTCAAGCTGTACCTGAGAGCTAGAAGGATTTTAGAATAGGGAAAGTTAAGAGAGAGAAAGAGAAAGGATGCTGCAGTCTAGAAACTTTGGTGAGGAAGTCCTCAAGCTGTACCTGAGAGCTAGAAGGATTTTAGAATAGGGAAAGTTAAGATAGAGAAAGAGAAAGGATGCTGCAGTCTAGAAACTTCATCGAGGAAGTCCTTGAGCTGTACCTGAGAGCTAGAAGGATTTTAGAATAGGGAAAGTTAAGAGAGAGAAAGAGAAAGGATGCCGCAGTCTAGAAACTTTGGCGAGGAAGTCCTCAAGCTATACCTGAGACCTAGAAGGATTTTAGAATAGGGAAAGTGAAGAGAAAGAAAGAGAAAGGATGCCACAGTCTACCAACTTCGACAAGGACGAACTCTAGCTGCACCTAGAGAACGGAAAAGGATTGGGCTTTTCCTACTTGGAATTACAGCAAGTCTGAATTTGCTAAATAAGTTAAAATACAGGGCCACTTAATGATATGAAAATTAAATAAGGAAAATTCACCCTTTAAAATTGAGATTACCTTATTACAGACAGAGTGTAAAGAATCAGGATAGGGGGAGAAGTGTAGGTCCGGTATCTCCACCAGTCAGTACAGTCACTGACCCCTACCCATACCCGGCTGTAGCTAGTCTGCGGCGCGTGTAGCAATACTTCTCAATACAGCTGTGCCTAGTTGAAAGTTGTGTGTATATTTTGGCTTCAAAATTTTCTGAAATAACTCAATTTATTCAAAGTGCGGTGATATTAAGTGCAAAATTTGACTATAATTTGGTATTTTAATCATTCTAAATTCAAAATTTCTAGCTAATATATATTCTTGGACAGAACTTTGAACTTTATTTCCTCAGTAAGAACATATTAACCTATTTTTTGGACACTTCATTATTTATCAAAAAAATAATGAAGTGTCCGAAAAATAGGTTAATATGTTCTTACTGAGGAAATTTAAAGTTCAAAGTTCTGTCCAAGAATATATATTAGCTAGAAATTTTGAATTTAGAATGATTAAAATACCAAATTATAGTCAAATTTTGCACTTAATATCACCGCACTTTGAATAAATTGAGTTATTTCAGAAAATTTTGAAGCCAAAAATATACACACAACTTTCAACTAGGCACAGCTGTATTGAGAAGTATTGCTACACGCGCCGCAGACTAGCTACAGCCGGGTATGGGTAGGGGTCAGTGACTGTACTGACTGGTGGAGATACCGGACCTACACTTCTCCCCCTATCCTGATTCTTTACACTCTGTCTTTGTCGGGAGGGTTTAGCTTGAAGGCAAGAGTGTGTGACCGAGCCGTTGCTGGCCGATTCGGCCCTCAGCTCCTGGAATTCAGGTTGGGTGTAAGGGAGAATTGAGGTAACCTTAACCAAGGATACAGATCCGGATATCAGATCTCCACAAATAATTATATTTGTAAAGGTAGTACACAATCTGAACCAACTGCGAATTGATGGCGAGCAAAGCTGTACCTGCAAACCCGGAATAAAGGTTGTAGGTGGAGGAATTCAGGGTGGAGTCCAACAAAGAATGATATGGAATTTTGTTAAGGTTTTTGCAATTTGTGACTGCGAGCTGTCGGTGTGCAGACTGAACCTGTGCACCCGGTATTAGATTAATATGATTGGAGAGGTGTAAGTGGTATAAGGTACAGGATATAGTACACCGAGTTTGAGGTATAGAGACTATTTTATTGGGCCTGGGTAATGGAGATTCGTTAATAGAATTGTTCCTCCCTTAACTAATGGGGGTTTGTTCGATAACTTGCAATCTGTGAATCACAATATAGTTCTCAGCAAGCTGAACCTGTTAGCTAAACACAGTATATCTATTTCAATTTTATGATAATTGAAGTTTGGAGAATAAGGTTTCGGGTGTTGGATTTCAGAATCGCAAACCTGCAGATACAAAAGGATTTTCAGCAATTCTGAAACTGTTAAACAGGATTTTAGCGCTAATCTGGTGACTGCGTGACAGTTATTAAGGGCTAATCTGTGACTGCCCTTAAGGGTATGGGAATCACTCTCAATTGTCCGAAATGCTTCTAAATTAATATCCAGTATGTTGACTATTATGAGAGGGTAGGGATGGGTATCAAGGATCCTCCTAAGCTTCTTGCTGGTCTGAGGACCGGGACTGAGTCGATCACTAATCTGTGACTGAGATCCTGCTCTACACAAGGTTTCCAACACCTCTCGATGGTCTGAGGACCGCGACGGGTATGATCTCTAGTCTGGAACTGAGATCTCGTGCTAAACAGGGTAGGAAAAATTAAGAGAAAGGAAGAGAGAGGATGCCGCAATCTAGGAACTTTGGCAAGGGACTCCTCAAGCTGTACCTGACAGCTAGAAGGATTTAGAATAGGGAGAGTGGAAGAGAAAGAAGAAAGAGAAAGACGTCGCAGTCTGGGGACTTCGACAAGGACATTCTCAAGCTGTACCTGAGAGCAGGAAGTGTCGCAGTCTGCGACTTCGACATGGATGTTCTCAAGCTGTACCTGAGAGCAGGAAGTTTCGCAGTCTGTGACTTCGACAAGGACTTTCTCAAGCTGCACCTGAGAGCAGGAAGCATTGCAGTCTTTGACTTCGACAAGGACGTTCTCAAGCTGTACCTGAGAGCAGGAAGCGTCACAGTCTGTGACTTCGACAAGGCGTTCTCAAGCTGCACCTGAGAGAGCAGGAAGGATTTAGAATAGGGAAGTTAAGAGAGAGAAAGAGAAAGGATGCCGCAGTCTAGAAACTTCGGTGAGGAAGTCCTCAAGCTGTACCTGAGAGCTAGAAGGATTTAGAATAGGGAAAGTTAAGAGAGAGAAAGAGAAAGGATGCTGCAGTCTAGAAACTTTGGTGAGGAAGTCCTCAAGCTGTACCTGAGAGCTAGAAGGATTTTAGAATAGGGAAAGTTAAGATGGAGAAAGAGAAAGGATGCTGCAGTCTAGAAACTTCATCGAGGAAGTCCTTGAGCTGTACCTGAGAGCTAGAAGGATTTAGAATAGGAAAGTTAAGAGAGAGAAAGAGAAAGGATGCCGCAGTCTAGAAACTTTGGCGAGGAAGTCCTCAAGCTATACCTGAGACCTAGAAGGATTTTAGAATAGGGAAAGTGAAGAGAAAGAAAGAGAAAGGATGCCACAGTCTACCAACTTCGACAAGGACGAACTCTAGCTGCACCTAGAGAACGGAAAAGGATTGGGCTTTTCCTACTTGGAATTACAGCAAGTCTGAATTTGCTAAATAAGTTAAAATACAGGGCCACTTAATGATATGAAAATTAAATAAGGAAAATTCACCCTTTAAAATTGAGATTACCTTATTACAGAAGAGGGAATGCACACAAGTGACCAGTCCTAACATACAGTTACCTGAATCACTGCAGAACCAAATACGGAGAATAGCAAACAGATTCCCGCTCCAAACTTAAAACTGTCGAGAAGCGACAAAGTCGAGACTTGTAAATTAAACTCTCAAAAATAATCGGCAACAATCCACAAATGATGCGGAACATACTTTAATCGAACGGAATAGGGCCTAGTTAAATTTCCCACTCAACTGTTTATAGCACAAACTTGAGATCCCTTACAGGTTTCAAAACCAAGGATAACTCGTTCACCCCCAGTGATATGAATTTAGGAAAAATAACTGACAAGAAAGAAAATCCCCAAGGAAGTTCTAACTTTGAGTTGTCCGGAGCTTGTCCTGCAATATTCTATATTAACACAAAAATAGAATAATTCCCCTAGAAATAACTAGTACCGGGAATGTTGTAAGGAGAGGAGATTCGCGACCCATTCACACGCTCAACCACCAAACAACTGACTCTCTCCCAGGTCTCCTTGAAGCAGTACCGGGTTGCTGAAAATTAGGAGGCCGGGGGAAAAGAGATTGCCGACGAATGGGAGTCTCAAGAGACAATCATGCCACTGGTCATGTGACAGGGTTTGACTCAGCTGCTCCTGATGTTAAGGGTGCAACTAATGATGACAATGCTACTAATTACTATAATAAATTAGGCCGGAAAACAAACTTTCTATTCCAGAAATTTCATGAAGAACGATACCGACCCAACTCGGTAGCTGCTTATCATTTTGATGATACGGGTGCTGCGGGTGCTGCTACTGCAATACTAGATACAAGAACGCTCAGAGTGGTAAACAAGATCTGGAAATTTCTGGTTATGATGAATCTGTTGCTGATGATTTATAGGGGTTGACAGTGATGGTGATGATGTACATACACAACTACAAGTCCAACAAAATATATCTGGCAGTCGACCCTATTCTTATTCTAAAATAGAATAAATTCGCTAAATTTTACACTAGACGACGGCTCTCCATCTGTCACAAAAATTCACTTTGTGACACCCCACTCCTACTAAGGAAGGGGGGGGGATTGGCATTGAATCTACAAAGTGACATCAGAAATACCGGCTACAACCACGCCATATCCCTGTCGTCCTGTGAAGTTCAGCCAACAAAGAAAGAAAAATCAAGTCCAGGAGAATAATATGTCATATCTGGGAGGAAAAACAAATTGGGGAATAGAGAGTCGACGACAACAGTATCTTACTCTAAAGAAATGGGCATGAGGTTTAAGATTACGGTGAGGACGGTATAGAGCTGTAAAACTGAAATTCTTATGTATCTGGGAGCAGTAGCTGTAATAAAGAAAAATATTTAAAAGGAAATTTCGACAAATGTACTGAATACAAAAAGAACAGTGTAAAGAAAGAAAATAACAACAATAATCCTCTTCCCCCCCAAAAAAAAACTAACCTACTAATTAATACCTCATTGAAAAAAATATGAGATCAATGTCGCACTCTCATCCACTTCCACTTGCCATTGGGACTGAGCACTTTAAACCTAGGATGACCGGCCCATCGCTTAGGAGCACCTGGCTTATTGTAAGGTTTGTACAAAATGCAGGATCTGTCGAAAGTCGGGGGATTCAGGTTCCTGGAAGTAGACAGCATCACTGACAAAAAAGCAGACACGGACGCTGATGACCCTACATCCATTGCGGTAACCTCCGTGGCTACTCCAGTGACTGATGATGCTGATTCTATGTCCTCTGCCGGAATAACTCTATAGTTAGTCAACACCTCATGTATCACCTGAAACGGTACAGGGGGAATAGCCTCTGGAACACGGGCCACAGGTAGGGGGGAAGAAGAGAGGGGGTGTGATGCAGGCGGGGAAGAGTGGTTGAAGATGAAGAGGATGACAATATGGAGGAAGTACACTGCCAGTGATTGTCCATCGGAACAACCTCATTGACCTCTGATGATGCAGCATTGTCTTCTGGATCAGCTAGTAGCTCGTCCTCATTCTCGGTTGGGACAGGGGATACTGCTTCTGGATACGGGAATGACAGGGAAGAATCTGACGAACCGACAGGTGTAAATACATTGACCATGGAACAAAAGGAGGAAAATTCTGAAATATCTAATTCTGGAATACTCAGACCAATCTCTGACACTACTTCAAGCAATGGTGTCGACAGTGCATATGGTAAGTTGCACAAGTGTCTATTCAAATGGAAAATAATATATAAAACAGCATCTGAATAAGAGAGTGATTACGATAAAATGGATGGAATTGAAAGTGAAATGCTGGAGCTGAAACCAAATTTTTCAACATAGACTGATCATGTATAAGCCACAATATACGAGCCCTAAGCATCGTATCAGCTAGCCGACAAGGGTCAAAGAGTAACATGGATGAGTTGGACCGGTTCACAAGGGCAATCACCACCCCACCCATAATTTCAATAGGAATCGCCCACTGCACTTCAGTAGATATACGGCACAAAGCGGCACGCCGCTCCTTCACTGACATGTTCCAATGTCGCACCTTCAAACTATGGAACAACACACCATCCTCCCTATTTTTCACATTACGGGAACGTACTTTGGAGATGGATAAAAACCGATCAAGTAGACCAAGACGATGCACTATACTGCTATGAGAATCGAAGCACTACTAAGCAATAGAAAGACAACTAGATGGGTTTACACAAAAATATTCAAGAAACGACAGTGTAGAAAGATAAGATTACCATTATTGGGAACGTGATTAAAAGCGACCCTACAATAAACAGATAACAAAAATATCCTGAAAGAAAAGGTTTGAATGTCTTACACAATGCAACAATGAGGGAAGGAGCAAGAAACCAGTGAATCAACCCTGTCACGGCATCTAATGAGAAACGTAATAACTAGTTGAATAAAGTACTCCCCCCCGCATCTTGTGCTGTCTAAGACTAGTATAGGCAACCCGCGATTCACTCCACTTACACAATTCACGTTCATCTGCTCTTCTGAGCCAGATTCCTCCTCCTCTTCCTCCACACATGGGAGCAACAACTTAATGTCTTTAACATGAACAGTCACTAATTTATTTTCACCTACTTTAACCTTCACTACTGTAGGACTCAACATCTCAACTACCTCCCAGGGGCCTGAGAACTTTGGGGCGAGTTTCGCGGCAAACTGGTCTACTCCCGAAGATAAATAATGTTCTCTCTTATATATCAACTGTCCTGGGGATAACTTAACATCTCGCCTCCGAAGATTATAATAATGGCTAGCATCCCTATACACTTTATCCAAATTATCCACTACAATTTTCCTGGTTTGAATATACTAATAATTTTATTAATATTATTATTTTTGTGTAGCATGGCCTCACTACTTTTTCCAAACCCTGCGTACGTGGATCATCCTGAGACTTGAATGCGGACTCACCCGGAGCTCTCAATTCTCTACCGAAGTTGAGATAAGCTGGAGTATATTGGGTGCCTTGATGAATAGTTGTATTCATTGCAAAACAAAATTCTCTTGAATATCGGTCCCAATCCGAGTGGTTCTCTCCTACAAAGATTTGTATCATAGTTTTGAGTACACAGTTTACTCTTTCAGTAGGATTACAACTAGGAGAATATGGGGGGGTGAAAAACACATTTATGCCATTATCCTCACAATACAAGCGAAAATTCTTGCTAGTGTAATGGTTTCCATTGTCACAAATGAGCATCCTAGGGGCTCCATACCATGTGACAATCAGTTCACGGAAAGCTTTTGTGACTCCTGTGCTATCTGCCTTAGATAGGGCGGCCACTTCCATCCACTTAGTGAATTGATCTTCAAACACGACTATGTAATGGTGTCCTAACTTGAACAGGGTAACGGGCTGATAAGTCAGTACTGACAGTCTCCAAGGTGAAACATTTACGGGGATTTTTCATGCGACCATATGGGGTCCTCTGTTCTACCTTAGTTTTAATACAGTCATCACACCTCCAAACATAGGTGGCAACATCATTAAACAATTCAGGCCAATAATATAGATGTGCTATCTTGTCATATGTACGATATATGCCAAAGTAACCCACTGTTGGAGCATTATGATTTTGTTGTAAAATTTCAGAACAACAGTTCACTGGGACACAAAGCTTCCACCCCTCAGCACTCTGCTCTTCTTGGAGCCGCCTCCTAGGCCAGATATGTCTATACAACAACCCATCTCTAACTGTATAGTCGGGGAATTTCTCGGGATCTGCAATCAGTAATGATTTAATTCTCTTTACCCAGCTATCATCGTTCTCTTGACTAATAGCGATAGGGGCCACCCCACCCTCGGAGTTCGTTTCTCCTGAAGCGAGCTCCTCCTTACAGGGGGTGCATGAGAGTACATCTGGAAATATGTTGAACTTCCCTTTCCTTTATTTGATTTTCAAATTATATTGTTGCATTTCCATTACCCATCGCGCTAAACGACCAGTGGGATGAGGAATGGCATGCAACCACTTCAAGGACTGATGGTCGGTAATCACAGTAATTTCGTAACCTTCCAGATATGACTTAAATTTTCTCAGGGCATATCACAGTGAGACACTCTTTCTCGGTTGTGGTATATCAGACCTCGGGACCTCTGAAACCCCTACTCGCATAAGCAATAACTTTCTCCCCACCATTGATCTCCTGAGTCAAGACAGCTCCCAACCCTTCCTCAGAGGCATTGGTCTGAATCACGAAGGGCAACTCAAAATGAGGATAGGTTAATACTGGGGCACAGGTTAAAGCATCTTTGATTTTCTGAAATGCCGTTTCCTCCTCTTCTCCCCACTGCCAATTCACCTTCAACTTTTACAAACGATGTAACGGATTTGCTAGCTCTGAAAAATTAGGGACGAACCTACGGTACCAGGAGGCTAACCCTAGGAAGCTCCTGAGAGACTTAACACACTGTGGGGTAGGGAAATCTCTAACAGCCCTAATCGTTTCTGGGTCGGTCCGGAGGCCTTGCTCTGTCACAATGTGACCTAAGTATTCCAGCTCAGATTTCAGAAAATTACACTTATCTTTATTTATAATTAGACCTGCCTCTCTCAACCTCTGGAAAACCCCTGCGAGATGTTCTCTATGGGATTCAAGAGTCTACCCAAATACTACCACATTGTCTAAGTATGTGAACACATACGGTTTAGGCCCTATCACCTGATCTAGCAAACGTTGAAAGGTAGCTCCAACTGGGTGTAAGCCGAAAGGCATCACTTTAAATTGAAATAGGCCTCTGCCTGGCACTATGAAAGCTGTCAATTCTTTACTATCCTCATCTAACGGAACTTGCCAATAACCACTCTTCAGATCAATAGTAGATATATACTTAGCATCGCGAAGCCTGTCTAAAATACCAGTCATATTTGGGAGGGGGTAAGCATCTCTATGAGTCACAGAATTAAGTTTACGAAAATCAATATAGAATCCCATTCAATTTTTTCTACTAATATGATAGGGGAACTCCACAAGCTACAGCTGGGTTCTATAACTCCCTGTTCAAGCATTGTATCAACTTCCCAATTGATCACTTTTTGCATGATAGGGTTCAAAGGGAAAGGTTCAACTCCTTCCTGGAGTTTTATTTTATGTTTCAAGATATGGGTCCGTCCTGGGAGTGAAGAGAATTCCTGGATTTCTTCTTTCAGAAAATTATCGAATTTCTCCTGCTCAGAGACAACTGATAACCTACCTTCCCCATCACTACTCCATAATCGGACTCCCTGGGGTTGCATTTCTAATACAGCTCCCATCTTACACAGATTTTTCCACTCCTAAAATCATACAAGGTTCAATATCTAGGACAACTGACACTTGCCACTTATACTCCTTGCCACATACAGTGACCAGTAAAGTGGTCTCTCCTTCTATCTTAAGATGTTTCGCGATCTCGCTAGAAACATATGACTTTTGAGATGAGGTATCAATCGCGGCATTCAGGTCCACCCCCTCTACTCCTACGTGCATGTACAACCCGTTATCTCCGACCTCCCTACCTGGTCTAACGGCAGCTACTGTCGAAACCTTAGAAGTATTCACTGGACTCTTACTACCACGTATAGCTCCCACTATCTCTGGTTCCCATTCTACTCTATTATTCCTCATATTGATAGTTAAATATGCTTAATCATGAATGACACTCCTAACAACACGTCAGGCTCAAGGCCTTACATCACTACAGCCTGGAAAGAAACAAAAATATTTTTTATTTTCAATTGGGTTAAAACTTTTATCGAGAGGAGAGCAGCCTTCCCATCAGCGAGTATCGCTTTATGTGTACAGTTTTCTTCCTTTACTGACCCCTCACGTTCTAATGCTCTCAGAACTTACTGATGTAGGATTTTTCCGATCCTGTATTAATCAAGCAACAAATTTCTGGTTCGCCAAACTTACATCAATGAAAGTCAGTGTATCTCCTGACACGGTTCTTGGGCTTAACATCTTTGTTGAATGAATCACTGGATTTCCCGACAATCTTTTAGTCTGGGACTTACAGTTACACTGATCATGATTTTTCCCACATTCCTTACACTTGGAAAGTTCGGGGCAAGTTGACCTCCAATGACCTGTCTTTTTACAATTCCAGCACACTGGACCCTGACTATTACTACTCTCTTCTATCACTTAGTCTCCCGTGGCTTAGTAGTTGCCTTAGCTGAATTTTCTCCCCGTTTATTGTCCTCAATTTTAGTATTCCGTGAGGACAACCTAGAGTGCTTTTCCTCAGCACGGATTGCCTCAAATCCCTAGTTATATCTAACAGTTGGTCTATGTTTTGGGCTCCTACACTTCGGACATGTAATTTATATCTGGGTGATAAATTCTGATACACCCTCTGATATATCCTATCCCCGTCGTAACTTCCTAATCTCCTCATTAAGGTGAGTAGGGCTTCGGCAAACTCATCTGCCAGATCGCCCTCCCTCTGCTTCCTTGCAATGATTTGACTTTCAAGATCGTCACTATAAGTATGGGAATAGTATCAGAGTTTAAACGCCTCTACAAAGTCAGCCCACGTCCTCCACTGGGAGCAAAGATTCCACATCCAAAGTAGGGCCCCTCTCTCCATCAGCTCTGGTAGGGCTATAAGAGATTGTTCCCTGGATATCCCATATGTGCTCTGAAGTTCAGCGAGCCTCTCGATAAAACTGGGAGCATCTGATACACCATCAAAACATAAATTCCAACTTCTCACCTTATCACATACAGCGCCCTGACTATATGTGCCTGAAGAGCAGGTAATGCCGGTTCTATACCTGTTGGTCGATTCATGGTGGCTCTGTTGTGGAGGGACGGCTTGGAGTAGACATGGCTTGTGCCTGGGATAGCATCGTCCCGGCGAGTCTGAGAGGTCGCAGTGGTCCGGGACCGATGGTATTCAACCATCCTCCTCCTCAGCTCCATCAGAGTCCCCACTGCCGACAGGCCAAGACTCTTCAGATAGCTGACCGCTTCCTCCTTACACAGCCGGTACACCCACGACACTCGAGGATCGGTTTCTTGCTCCATGGTGACTGTCTTGTGATATCCCTGGTCCTCCTTGTACTCTTGGAGTGTAGACTCCTTTCCCTGTTCCAAAATCGTTCACTGGGGTTTACCTAACCTTTGCTCATGATCTACTTGGGCACCAGACGTCTTAGCCCCACGTTCAGAGACGTCAGTTTTATTGGAATGTCCTATTCCACCCTCTAGGTTTCCTAATAATTGTGAAGTATTGCTACGACACGGACTAGCTACAGCCGGGTATTGGTCGGGGTCAGTGACCGTACTGACTGGTGGAGATACCGGACCTACACTTCTCCCCCTATCCTGATTCTTCACCCTCTGTCTTTGGCGGGAGGTATTTAACTTGAAGGGAAAAGTGTGTGCCCGTGCCGTTGCTGGCCGATTCGGCCCTTGGCTCTTGAAATTCAGGTTGGGTGTTAGGGAGATTGAGGTAACCTCAACCAAGGATATGGATCCAGATATCAGATTCCCACAAATAATTATATTTGTAAAGGTAGTACGCAATCTGAACCAACTGCGAGTTAACGGCGAGCAAAGCTGTACCTGCAAGCCTGGAATAAAGGTTGTAGGTGGGGGAATTCGGGGTGGAGTCCAACAAGGAATGATATGGAATTTTGTTAAGGTTTTTGCAATTTGTGACTGCGAGCTGTCGGTGTGCAGACTGAACCTGTGCACCTGGTATCAGATTAATATGATTGGAGAGGCATAAGCGGTATAAGGTACAGGATATGGTATACCAAGTTTGAGGTATAGGGAATATTTAATCAGGCCTGGGTAATGGAGATTTGTTAATAGGATTGTTCCCCCCCTGTAACTAATGGGGTTTTGTTCAATAACTTGCAATCTGTGAATTGTGATATAGTTCTCAGCAAGCTGAACCTGCTAGCTAAACATAGTATATCTATTTCAATTTTATGATAATTAAAGTTTAGAGGATAAGGTTTCGGGTGTCGGATTTCTGAATCGCGAGCCTGCAGCTGCGAGAGGATTTTCAGCAGTTCTCAAACTGCTAAGATTTCCGCGCTAATCTGATGACTGCGTGCCGTTTATTAAGGGCCAATCTGTGACTGTCCTTAAGGGTATGGGAATCACTCTCAATCGTCCAAAACGCTTTTAAATTAATAGTCAGTATGTTGACTATTATGAGAGGATGGGGAAAGGTTTACAAGGATTCTCCTAAGCTTCTCGCTGGTCTAAGGACCGAGAATGGGTTGATCTCTAATCTGTGACTGAGATCCTGCTCTACACAAGGTTTCCTTCACCTCTCACTGGTCTGAGAACCGCGACGGAACGATCTCTAGTCTGGAACTGAGATCTCGTGCTAAACAGGGTAGGAAAAATTAAGAGGAAGAAAGAGAGAGGATGCCGCAGTCTAGGAACTTCGACAGGACGTTCTCAAGCTGTACCTGAGAGCAGGAAGTGTTGCAGTCTGTGACTTCAACAAGTAGGTACGTTCTCAAGCTGTACCTTAGAGCAGGAAGTGTTGCAGTCTGTGACTTCAACAAGGACGTTCCCAAGCTGTACCTGAGATCAGGAAGCGTTGCAGTCTGTGACTTCAACAAGGACGTTCTCAAGCTGTACCTGAGAGCAGGAAGTGTTGCAGTCTGTGACTTCAACAAGTAGGTACGTTCTCAAGCTGTACCTTAGAGCAGGAAGTGTTGCAGTCTGTGACTTCAACAAGGACGTTCCCAAGCTGTACCTGAGAGCAGGAAGCGTTGCAGTCTGTGACTTCAACAAGGACGTTCTCAAGCTGTACCTGAGAGCAGGAAGCGTTGCAGTCTAGAGACTTCGACAAGGACGTTCTCAAGCTGTATCTGAGAGCAGGAAGCGTTGCAGTCTGTGACTTCAACAAGGACGTTCTCAAGCTGTACCTGAGAGCAGGAAGCGTTGCAGTCTGTGACTTCAACAAGGACGTTCTCAATGCGAGATTTGGTTATTGGTAACTTTTTAATTATATTTGTGTTGATGCTGTAGATTGTTTTCAGTAGTGGATTGGTGGCTAGTGGTAGATCTTTGGGGGGGAATGGTAGATTTGGTATGGGTTTCTTTTAATGGACTGGTTTTGATGCATGCTTAGTTTCTTTATTTGGTGGCGGGTTGTTGTGGTGGTGGATTTGTTCTGGTTGTTGATTTGTTTTTATTGCATGTGCCACTGCATAGAATGATGTATTGATTCTATTGTGATTTTTATTATGATCGTCCTGTTTCCTGAAATCTACCTCCTGTTTATTATTTCTATTCCAATGATATCTGCTGTCATAATGTGCTTCTTTATGATACTGTTCACTGTTTTGATTCTGCAACCTGTTTCTGCAATTATTACCAAATGACTGACCTCTGTTGGTATTCTCTGCATTTCTAGTATTTTGCGCATTCACTCTGCCTTTTGCTATATGATTTTCATTATTATAGTTTTTTCTGAAATTATTTTTTTCTTGTTGAGACTGATTAAAATTTCCTGCATGATTATTTAGGTGATCTGGCTCACTAGTAACTGATTGATTGTGGTGCAAACATTGTATCAATTCTTTGCAACTAGAGATAGGTGACACAGCTAATGTCATGCGAACACAAAAAAGTTGTTTTTTGGTGGCTAGTGGTAGATCTTTTGGGGGGAATGGTAGATTTGGTATGGGTTTCTTTTCATGGACTGGTTTTGATGCATGCTTAGTTCCTTTATTGGTGGCGGGTTGTTGTGGTGGTGGATTTGTTCTGGTTGTTGATTTGTTTTTATTGCATGTGCCACTGCATAGAATGATGTATTGATTCTATTGTGATTTTTATATGATCGTCCTGTTCCCTGAAATCTACCTCCTGTTTATTATTTCTATTCCAATGATATCTGCTGTCATAATGTGCTTCTCTATGATACTGTTTACTGTTTTGATACTGAAACCTGTTTCTGCAATTATTACCAAATGACTGACCTCTGTTGGTATTCTCTGCATTTCTAGTATTTTGCACATTTGCTCTGCCTTTTGCTATATGATTTTCATTATTATAGTTTTTTCTGAAAATATCATTTTTTTGTTGAGACTGATTAAAATTTCCTGCTCGATTATTTAGGTGATCTGGCTCACAAGTAACTGATTGATTGCGGTGCAAACGTTGTATCAATTCTTTGCAACTAGAGATAGGTGGCACAGCTAATGTCATGCGAACACAAAAAGGATGTTTTTTGAATAATATGTGGGCCAGTGATGAGTCAGCTAGCGATTCGTCCAGTTGAGAATTTCTATTTATAAATCTGTCACAAACTCAGTATAAGATTGTCCATTTCCACTATCATATGTGCATGATATAATCCTGATAGTGCGTCCAACTGTTTATGCTCGCTCCAATTTTGTTGCAGGAACTGGAGAGGAAATCATCCAAGTTCTTAAGGTCTCGCATCCGGCTCTGGAAGAACATCAGCGGCTCACCGAGTAGGAGACTAGACAATTGGAAATGCCATACTAGCCAAGAGGTGGGTATCAGTTCCTGAACGGCTCTTATCTGATCCACAAACGGCCTAGGTTGCATGTGACGGTAGGAGTTATCAAATTTTCCAAGGTTTTGGAAAAGCTGAGCGCCATTTACAAGTTCAGTCGACATATAATGCATTCTGCTGGCTGGGATATTTTCCATGCATGTCTCTATTCTGGAGACTCTTTCCTCATTTGCGGTTCATTTATTACCCATAGTTTTTTTATTCTCGTTCACTTCGTCGTATAATTTAGCTAATTTTAATTGTTGTCCGCCTATGGCATTCTCTAACACGCCGTATTTTTCCCTTGATTTGATTCCTTCCTCCATTATGTTTGCTAGACATGTTTGCATGTTACTCTGTTCTTTAATTATCTTTCCTATTTTATTATTATTTTCCTCCACCTTTTGATTTTATCTCACATTTTTTTTCCAATATTTTACCCATTGTGACTACCATGATAGTGGTACTTAGCTCCTTGCCTAATATGTCCACCTGTTTTCCTACTTCCTTGGGTACCTCATCCAACCGCTCATTTACCTGACAGGTGACTTCATCTATACAGGTTCCTAACTCTTTTATAACTGTAGATTGCGTACCTATTTTAATGTCTATCATACTTTTCACTTCCTCTTTGAAGCTAGAAAATTTTTCATCTATGGTTTTGACATCCTGCCTGACCGTTTTGATATTTTCTTGGATATTTTCTTTGATGTTTTCTAGGATATTTTCTGCCCCTTCATCCTGGCTTGCTTTTATCTCTCTCATCAACCCTGCCATGGCTTGGTTGAGCATGAGTTTTGAATTCGTTCGAGGAATCATTGGTCATATGTTTGGTAGCTTAATCGACTGAAGATTATAATGTAATATTGTGCTTTTCCAGGTTGGTGTCGGCGGATGACGGTTGGCTGGCCACATCGGATGGCGATTGGGTGGCGGCATTCCCTGTTCCTTTGGCAGTGTTTGGAGCGGTCTGCGGAGACGTCGGTAATGGGTTGGATGCCCTCACTCCTTCATCTCCACCAGCTGGACTCTCATTGGTATTCATGGCGTCCACGGCATTATCAATCCCAGTGGAGGACAATTGGGCTGGGTTTTGCGGGTCGAAATTGACGGAGCATACGCTGCCTCCTTCTTTTCCCCATGGGGTCTCCGCTGCATTGTCCTGAGGTTGTTGATCGGCCACTTTATTAAGCTAAAAACAAATATATAAACAGGAAAAATATGTAAAAAATCACATAATATTCACGAACTTATGTTTTTATTGAGTTTTATAGTTTTATTAATTTTGATTTTGATTCCCGTAGCTTTTTATGTTCTTTTAGAACGAAAGGTAGATAATATGACTACTCTTTATCATAAATAATATTCGATTTTTTTTGAGTGGTACCTTGACTAGGCTATCTATTCTTTCAATTTCACAACTCTACCAAAGGTTAGTTACTTACTTCAAAATTATTTTATGATGCCAAGACACAACATCATAAATTTTATTTGTTTCTCCCTCATTGTCACTCAAATCATAACTGTCACTGCCACTGGGGAGAAATTCTGGGTCCAAGTCAGAATCAAGAATCATCATCATCACTGCTATTCATCAAAAAACCATAAATTTCTTGAGCTCCCATATCAATACCAATATTAACTTGACACAGAAATAACTTATCATTGGACTATTTCCAGAAGAAAATACATGTGTGGTCAAACTCAAAAATAAGAAACATTTCTAAGATTCCTTCAAAAAACCGCGCGAAGAGCACAACTGTTTAATTGAATGATCCTTCTTTACGAAATGCTCAAGCAAAAGTGTTCAGACAAAACGAAAAAGGATTCAACAAAAACTAGAAATGGCGTGAGCAAAACGGTATCATCTGAAAGACAAGGAGAGTAGAGAGAAAGCAATAGAAAAACTTCATGGCACTGACAAGGGAAGAGCAGAGAGAGAGAAAGCACAGAATCAATAGAACAAGCCAGCATTTGCAAGTTTCTAGATAGTGGAAAACAACTGATAAAAGTAATCATGTTAGAAAACATCTCAAGACACAGAAAAGCTCATACTTCCCACGAAACTACTTGTAATTGGTATGGCAAGATCGTCAATTAATGTTGTCAAGTATAATAGTATAGATCTGAAACATAGCTGCCAACATTGAGTCTACTGCCAAGTGCTAGTTGCGTAGCGTTACTTGCTTTGAAAGCAGAAGGTTTTCATTTTAATAGCTGAGGCTTTTAAAAGCTAATAAATCTCATTATTCATTAAACCTAACAAATCATTGTTCAGCATAAATCTGATGAAGTATAAAACTAATGATTCAAGTTCACACAGGATACATTATGATCGATGATTTTGTGCGTGAATGGTTTCAAAAAATTGAAATGACTTCCGGAATCGACGTGATCAATGACAACTCAGTGCTGGTGTAACCAAACGGCTTCTCCAACTAGCCAATCGGGATTATTTCGATCACCCACCATATAAACTAGACTTGGTCACTCTTGGTCACTTAGTAACTCCAACCTTCCCCCAGAACTCAAGAGACAACTTCGAGGGCAGAACTTCCAAACTAACGAGGAGCTCCAAAACAATGTCATAATCTACTTAAAGTCACTTGGCGGCAGTATTCTATGAAGAGTATTTTGGTAGGCTGGTCCACTGGTATGACAAATGCATCGACCTTCATGACAATTATGTTGGAGAATAATCATAAGTTCAAGTGGCGTCAAGTGAAAAATGATTCTTTCATGTACATTCGTCTCTTATTTTTGGCCAGTCGGAAGTTGAAAATAATGAACCTCGTATATTAGCTTTATGGCATGTCGGTCTTATTGTCAGTCTCGAGCATGTTTTCCAGATTGTGATGAACTTAATTCAGTATTTCTCATAAATGAGTGAAGATAACAAATTATCCAGTATTGTTCCCTTGAAGTTGTCTGGTCTTTATCATTTGATAGGTCCACTGTTCCAAGCAATAAGTCTCAATCAAAATACACTTGACTAATTTTTTATTAACATAACATACAACATACACAACATACACCATGTCGTTGCTGAAGTTGATCATCTCTGAACAATCAATTTCAGGAAATATTAATTGAAACTGCTATAGAGTGTCCCTGGCTCAATAGTTCGCTCTGATCAAAATAATATGCAGCCTATTTGTTTCCAAATGTGAGTGGCTTAGTTCATAGTGACATGTATTTGACGTCAAGTCAACACGTCCTATTCGTATTCCGCAACCAACTATCCATATGAAAGGATAGGCAATTTATTGTAGCAAAGGATTACCATCAAAATCACTCTACAGCATTGTTATGCCGCTACTTTAAGAGATACAATTTTCAATCAGCGGGTGTGTATTCAATTATCCCACTGAACGGTGACAAAAAAGCTCTTTCAAGTGTCAGAACAGCGACTTCATGATTTGGCGAGCCGGGTACAATGACGCTTCAACATTTCTTTGATGCTTAAGTGTGGTTGCGATAAAATTGACTGATCGTTCTTTTGTTTTGGCTGTCATGCATCGCATTCTGCTGGAGTGTGATGTGGAAAATTTCTAATTGCTTGTGTGATGACGTCATGTAAAGACCGCACACTGTCACCTCTTGTCATTTGCATTCTGTCTGCGATTGTATTTGCCGTGACTTTACAGTAGCCAATTTGGGTGCTCCAAAATAAAACGAATTGAGTGCGTCCATGTAGCGCTGTTCCATGCGGTGCTGCCTCCTGGCGGTGGATTGTCGAAAACTGTCGTCAGCCTAGGTTTTTTCTTCTCAGTCGGGAAAGAAAGCAGACGGAGTCAACAGTGTACACAGCCATACCGTCCCGGCTCACTTTATTTGTTATTTTGTTATTTGTCTAGCCGGACATTATATGTCAATAATTGATTGAAGTGTTTAATGAATGTCGTGAATATTTGGGAGAAGCAAGGAGCAGTGAAATTAATATTGCCAAGCAGCTTGTAATCATCACCAGGCCACAGTATCAGAGTATCAGAAAGGTTTTTCCTTTCCCAAAGGTATTTATCCTTCTCATTTCTATATCCATCCTGTATTTCGATTCCAATACCTTATAATTGATAATCTGGCACATATAAAAATTATGACTGGTGAGTTTATTATCTATACTAATTTGAGAACTTCCATAGCTTTGCTCACAGTAAATATTCCTTTTAATTCCAACTTGGCTTGTATTTTCATTAAATACAATAATAATTTAGATACAGTCCTCTCATTCTACAAAACATTTTGGTCCTACGAGCCTAATTATCATTTAATCAGTGAATTTATTGAATTTGAAACTTGCTTTTTCCATTTATTATTTGTATTTAGATGTTGGAATCTCTATTTCAATACACAAGTTTTTTGTATTTGTCGTACATGCTCAAAACAGGTTCAGGCTCAAGGTTGAATTGAACAACCTCATTATCTTCTTATCTCTGTTGAGCGTTCGATTTTATCGATCGATTATCAGCGAATATTATTGTAGTTATTTTTTTATAGCTTTGTACTTGAATGAGTCTGCTTTTCACTCGACTGATTGGAAGTAAAGAAACATCGAATTGGATGTTCTTTTATTGTTCCTATTTTGCCTTTCATTTTTTGTCGTTGTGCATTTTTGTCATTTTGTATAGTATTTGTTTTTTATGTCATTTCGTTGGTTAATATGACAGACAAGGTAGAAAAGACATTGAAAGTCATGCAAGCAAGAAAACAACATTTATTCTTACGAATTCAGCATTTGTATGACTTGTCAAAAGGCATTGAGGATAAAAAGGTTGCCGATCAATTCATAATCTTAGGAGAGAATCTTCCAAAGACATTGGAGGAATTCGAAAGTTGCGTCTTAAGAATTCAAGAGTTGGAAATTGAGTTGAGAGAGGATTATGTTCCTGAATTCACAGATGCTCATCTCAATTTAGTTGCTTTCATTAAACAGGCATTGAAAAAATTAAATCAATCAGCTGAAACTGAAGTTGTATTAAATCCCACAGTTTCAGCAGTTACTCAATCGAATCCTGATCCTAATTTGCCGCATATAGAATTGCCGACTTTTGACGGGAATCAATTGAAATGGGCCAGTTTCTATGAGTTGTTCAAGGATGAGTTTATTTCCCAAGGATGGGGTGGACCCCCCATTAGTTTCCCAGAAAGAAGACTCATGCCAGTTGATAGAGCTGATAAATAACTATGAAGGGTATGAATTTGAAAAAAATGGTCAAGTTATTTTTGAGAAAATCGTGAAAAACATGGTTTTTTTCGTAATTATCCGCCATTTTTTTCAAGAATATTACAGAGCTCCTGCAATTTTCTCAGAAATGAGACTTGTGTCAGTTGATAGGGCTCGTTAGAGCCGTTTTCGGGAAAACCAAGAATAACATGGCTTTCCAGTCATTATCCACCATTTTTCTCAAGAATATCACAGAGCTCCTTTTTCAAAAATGAGACTCATTTCAGTTGATAGGACTTATAATGGCTATCCATGGTATAAATTTGAAGAAAATCGTTGGAACCGTTTTGGAGAAAACCATGAAAAACATGGTTTTTTTTAGTAATTATCTGCAATTTTGAATTCAATTTTATTGAATTTATTATTGTCGGATCCTCATGGTATAAGGACCTTAAGTTTAAAATTTCAAGTCAATCAGTAAATTAGGAATGGAGTTATCGTGTTCACAGACATACACACATACACACACACACACACACACACACACACACACACACACACACACACACACACACACACACACACACACACCACACACACACACACCACACACACACACACAACACACACACACACACACACCACACACACACACACACACACACCACCACACACACACACACAACACACACACACACACTCACACACACACACACACAACACACACACACACACACACACACACACACACCACACACACACACACACACACCACACACACACACCACACACACACACACACACACACACACACACACACACAGACCAACACCCGAAAATCATATTTTTGGACTCAGGGGACCTTGAAACGTATAGTAAACTTGAGATTAGGGTACTTTAATTTATTTTTGGAAAGCAATACTTTCCTGACCTATGGTAATAGGGCAAGGAAAGTAATAAGCTGATGTCTATATAGTCAAGTTTATATAGCTGATGTCATTCCAGTCAAGTTTGCAATACCATCATCATCATAAATATAATAATTAGTCATAGAAATCAATTTGAATAAAAATAAACACATTTATTCCTGCAGTGGCAGACTGGCTCTTCTTGAAATCTTGCCTCTCTCTGTCATGGCTGCCCTTAGTTGGCTGTGTAACACATTGAGAGCGCTGTAAGCACACCAACAGCCACTCTATAGTTTACTATGATAGCTCGTTGTTCCAGTGAGACTGACCTTGTCTCTGTGAGACTGACCTTGTCTCTGTGAGACTGACCTTGTCTCTGTGAGACTGAACTTGTCTCTGTGAGACTCACCTTGTCTCTGTGAGACCCACCTTGTTTCTGTGGAAACTTGTTCCTGTGAGACTGCCATTTATAAAAATACTTGCTCCTATGTAACTTGTCTCTGTGACACTAATATCGTTCAAAAACACTACTTTCTATCTTGGCTATGTCGAGTGAGTAAACGTGTGTCAGCTCGGCTCCGTCTTCTAACAGATATTTTGTAGGGTTATACAGTTCAATTCACTAGATATTATACATCAAGTTAGTCAGTTTCTCGAGCTAAATTCAATAGTTTAATTATATTTTTGATTAACTCACACTCTTATTATTTATCTTGAAAGAACATTCCTAATTCTTCAGTTCACCTTCTCACCTAGCCTATAAAAGTGTAAATTCACCTAACAGTACACGATGGTTTGACCGAACAGAGGCACGCCGAAGGATGAGGTCAATGCTCCGAAGCCAGGGCCAGCTATTTCTGGATCACTGTCCGAAGAGACCCTCCGAATTATTCGACAGCAAATCGAAGAGTCTGTCCATTGTGCTGTATCAATGGCTGTGAAGTCTATTTTCGAGGAACTTCAGGCATTGAAGGAGGAAAACAAACAGCTGCACGATAGAATTCGTGAGCTGGAGGTTTCTTGTCACCTGAAGGTCGACGACCTCGAGCAATATGGCGCCGACATTCCATACTTATTTTTGGGATCCCGGAGAGCGACAAAGAAGACACGGACCTGCTGGCGCTCGATGTCTTCAACAAGAAGCTGAATGTGCCCGTGACTCTGGCGGATGTAAACCACTTGCATCGCGTTGGAAGGCGTCTACCACCTCAACAAGGGCAAGCTAAACCCAAGGACAGACCCATCATAGTTCGACTCTGCAGCTACCGGACCAGAAAGATGATCTTCGATGCTAAGAGGAAGCTGAAGGGTTCCGGCATCACTATTCGTGAGGATCTGACTGCGGAGCATCTCAAGATCCTCAACGCTGCGGCCGACCGTCATGGGTACAGGAATGTATGGTCATCTGATGGGAGGATTAAGATCTCTATCGGCGAGGGAGGATCCAAGAGGGTCCACACAGTCGAGAGGATGACTGACCTTTAAAAAATAAAGGTAATTAAATCATTTCAGGATTCGATGACCAAGGTGCCCTTCACTAAAATAATAGGAAATTCGTATTAATAGATTTCACAGTAGATATACCTTGGCACTTTTCATGAGCTGGCTTTCTGTTCTATAATGAATCCTTCCACTGCTATTTATGATTATATATAAGGAAATTATTTCAAACTGAAGAGATCCACATTTGTTAATACTGATTAATAATTTATCTTGATATTAATTCCCAAAACTACGTTCAATGCATCCATCACTTTACTCCAGAGGGTACTAAGAAAATCATTATCTTTATTTTTACTAATAATTACATCTCTTACCAAAAGTATTCCCATAATTAATAATTATTTTCGAAATGCTAAATTACAAATAAAATGGATGATTAACATACTTTATAGATATAGATGTAATCTATAGGTATAGATAGTAATCTCTTCTATATTAGGTATACATAATGATATCTTCTACTATTGCCACAGCTCGAACAATAAAAGCTAATGTGTGAAGAGTTATTGATGGAACAGAGAGGTGGGTAGTCTGTTCATATGCTTATAAAGGGGCTGTGTTTCATTTAACGTTATCTTAGACATTCATCACTAAAATATTACAGTACTCAATTTACTACTTTTATCGTTATTGCAACTCCCAATAGTTAATTATACTTCTAATACTATATAATATTTTTAAACTTCACCGTTCAATCCTATTTGAAACTTATCTAAAATAATCTAGCTCTTTCTCAAGCGTCTCCTCTACTTCTTATTTTTCTTTCTCATTTCTTGATTTTTGCAATGATGATTATTATTCTTTTCTATTCTTCTTCTCCTTCTCTTTCTTTTTCTTTTCTTCTTCTTCTTTCCTTGATCAATTCAAGATCACAATACGATGTTCTATTTCTTATTCTATAGTTCAGTTTCTTAATTTCTTCTTAATTGTGCACATACCTTCTTTCTCTTCTCTTCTTCCCCATTATTATCATTATTTTCCCTGTGATTTTCCCACTAGCTATCCAGCATGTTCAAATGTTTATTTCTCTTTCTATCTCTATTATTTCTCTTTCTTCCTTTTCTCTTCCTATCTGATTACTTTCCACTGATATCCATATTTGATATTCGGTTCTTTCTCACATTGAATCATACTATTCCTCTTCCATTTTATGCAAATATTATCCATCATCAGTTGTATTATGTATCGTTTCCCAATTGATAACCTTCTTCAAAGATCTTTCGTTTTTCTGCTGGCTTTTTCTTCTCTTTTGCAGTTTTTAATGGATCCCTTTTCGCTCTATCTCCACCTTGAACACGATCTTCCACTACTGGATTCCATCTCTCTCTATCTCAAATTGGACTCGATTTTCCACCACTTGATTTCATCCCTCTCTGTCACCACTTGGACTCAATCTTTCCACTACTGGATTCCTACTCGCACAATCTTCACTTCGACTCGATCTTCCACTACTGGATACCTTCTCGCTCTACCTCCACTCAGACTCAATTCTTCCACTACTGGATACCTACTCGCTCTATCTCAACTTGGACTAGATCTCCCACTACCAGCTCTTCCTCAATCTTCATCGTATTCACCATTAGGTGAATTATTCATCACCGTAACTCCACAGATCACAACATCTACATCTTATTGATGTGTTAGTGAATTTTTTGAACTAGTGTTTTAAATGGTGAAGGGAGCCGAACTGTCAAGGCATACAGGATGCACTCGAATCAAGAGACTTTTTCATTTAGGTTAAGTTTAATCAGTTTCATCCCCATTTTCCTTGTCATGTGTCGTTCTGAGGTCAGTTCACGATTGGTCTGCTGCTTCCATGATGCCTCTCACTGACACGTCAGCTCGCTCGCTTGCCCTCAAGTAGGTATGATTATTTCAATAATAGTAATAATGACGCAGGTATGTTTCTAGCAAATAAGCTCCACTCTTCCAAAAAACTTTTCAAGGCTGCTCACCTTAACATCAAATCCCTCAGCTGCCACATTGATGAACTCAGAGCAATCTTCCGTTTTCAGGACTTCAATATAATTGGAATTTCCGAATCATTTTTGAAGCCTAGTATTTCATCAAATTTTGTTGCATTACCTGGATTTAATCTTTTCCGGAATGATAGATTAAATGAAGCTTGTGGGGGTGTAGCAATTTATGTGATAGATGGTATCATAACAAAAGTTTTAATCACATCTAAACAAGAGTATTGTTCCAGACCAGAGTTTATGCTACTTGAATTATCCTTATCCAGTACTGATAAATTACTCGTTGGTATCTGTTATCGCCCACCAAAAATAGGTCATTTTACAGATTTCGAAAGTGCCTTGCTTTCTCTTATGCCTTGTTATAGCCGTTTACTAGTTATGGGGGATATGAACACCAACTTGAACATGACAAATCGTAACTTTGACTACTTTCAACTGACTACTATTTTCCAATGCCTGAACATGACTATTTTACCTCTTGATCCAACTCATCATACTAATGTATCTGACACACTCATTGACCTTCTCATTGTTAGTGATCCTAACGAGGTTGTTCAAGCAGGCCAAATCCCAGTCCCAGCTATTTATGGACATGATTTGATCTACTGTGTACTTTCCCATAAAATACCTAAGCCAGAACAGAAAATTATCACTTATAGAGACTTCAAAAACTTTGATGAAGCCGCCTTCCCGACTGATGTGGCTCAGACTCCATGGCATCAAATTGAAGCGTTGCCCTCAGTTGATGACATGGTCAAGACTTTCGAGAATTGGACTTTGACTTTGTATGACAAACATGCACCTTATGTGACAAGGAGGATTAATAGAAAACGATGAGTACCGTGGATGACTGAAGACATACTTAAGATGATGGGACGTAGAGACAAAGCACATAGAAAATTTAAAAAGACATTTGACTTGGACAGTTTGATAGAGTATAGGAGCCTTAGAAATAGAGTTAAACAGGAATTACGGAACTCAAAGATTAGGTACTTGAATTCGTTTATGACAAACAATAGACAAGACTCTAAATCACTTTGGCAGAGAATAAAAGAATTCGGGCTTGGCAAACAGAAACCAAATCCACAAATAGACTTACCATTGAACAATATAAATGACCATTTCGTTTCACACTCTAACCAACGCGACGAAGTTGTCATTGCTAATCATATCGATGATCTTGAAGAGCAGGTTACAAACTTAGATTTACCAATTACTGATCAATTCCATTTCCATCCAGTCTCAGAAGAAGACACTTTCAGAGCAATTCAACGTATTCATAGTAATACTACGGGTGTAGACAAAATTCCTATTAAATTTATCAAGAAGATGTTATTTGCTGTTTTACCAACCATTACATACATTTTCAACAAGTCACTTGAAGAAGGCATTTTCCCTGGAAACTGGAAGTTTGCTCTGGTTCGCCCTCTAAATGAAGTTCCATCACCCAATAAAGTTGAGGATTTTAGACCAATCAGTATTTTACCTGCATTGTCCAAAGTGCTAGAAAGACTCATTCATGCTCAAGTTGTAAAATTTCTGGACAACAATAGTAAGCTTCATAATTTTCAATCGGGCTTTAGAAAATTCCATTCAACTGAAACAGCTCTGCTCCGTGTCACTGATGATATAAGGTTAGCTATGGACCAAAGAAAATGCACCATCATCACCCTATTCGATTTTTCTAAAGCATTTGATACTGTTGATCATACAGTCCTTCTGAATAAGTTGGCTATTCTTGGTTTCAGTCACAACTCGTTAGTTTGGTTTGAATCCTATCTATTAGGTAGGAAACAATGTGTATGTCGGTGACAAAAAGTCTACTTGGAAAAACGTTATGCATGGAGTACCACAAGGTTCAATTTTAGGCCCTCTCCTCTTCACTTTCTATGCTAATGACCTTTCTCCCATTATCAAATTCTCCAGTTTCCATACTTATGCAGACGATCTTCAAATCTATTTAAGCTGTCCCATAACAAAAATTAATGAAACAGTTGGAATAATGAATCAGGATATCAATTCGATAGTGGGATGGACAAGGAAAAATGGCCTTAAGCTTAATCTCATCAAAACAAAACCCATTATAATTGGATATTCTCGTCTTATAAACAATATTGACCTTGAATCAATTCACAAAATTAGTGTAGATGGTAATGACATTCCTTACTGTAGCTCAGTTGAAAATTTCGGCATTATTATGAATAATACTCTTGGCTGGTCAGAACAAGTGAACAAAACTTGTAAAAAGGTATTCTCAGCCATGCATGCATTGAACTAAGTGCACGATATTCTCCCTAGAAACATTAAATTATTATTGGTTCAATCTCTCATCTTCCCACATTTAATGTATTGTAATTCTGTTCTTAACGATATGCAAGTCACTCTGGATGATAAACTACAGCGTTGCCAAAATTATTGTCTACGTTTCGTCCACTCTCTCCAACGCCATGATCATATCACCCCAGCCCACATTGCTAGTTCAACATTGAAGCTTCCCAATCAAAGGCTTTTTCGAATAGTCAAGCTTGTAAGAGATATCTTGAAATATGGTAATCCGAACTATTTTAAAGATGATTTCAAATTTGTCTCTGAAGGTAGGAGGATAGATACTTCACATACTAGAACTGGAGAAAGTACTTAAAGGATACCCAATCATCGAACTACTATTTTCACAAAATCCTTCTTAGTCAGTGCCTGTCGTGCATGGAATGCACTTCCTGTTTCTATCAGGTCCATCGAGAGCCGAGCGAGCTTCATCCTGACTTTAAAAAAACATCTTTTGGAACAAATGACTGAAACTGTCCGGCCCTAGAACGATCACATTACAACCATCCCCCACACATCCCACAAATACAAACCTTTAAACCTGTTATAGAACGAATCGTATATATATATATTATATAAACTCATGTTATTTCATTTATCCACTGCATACTGCAGTATATTACTGAAAGTAGATTACCCTGATCTACTTTCAGCCTACTTCATTTTATTAATCAATTATTTGATCTTATCTACCCATATAATCATTTTACTTTATCAATTTTCTGTTTTTTTTTTTCTTTTAAATATTCATATTGATTAAAACTTTTACAATATTTCCATTAATAAATAAATCCTTAGTTTAAATAATGAAATTAATGCTTTGGTAGAGAGTTAGTGGGGAGGATATTTTTAATATTCTTTCCGAAGAATGGACATTGATATGTCCTAGACTCCGCCAATTCATGTAGATGCATAACAATATAATTATTATCTATAGTTATTATATTACAAATTGCTTTTTCATATCATATACAGTTCAATAATTATTCTCTTAGTCTATATCATGTAAATTCATCTATAATTTTGCTGTATTGTAAGCTATTGTATATAAGTGTATAAGACAGTATATATTGTAATCTACATAAATAAAGTACTCAATCAATCAATCAATCAATCAATGATTCGAACCCACTTCAACTAGATATTCTACTCATGATAGAAAAGAAGAGAAGAGGAATAATTAGACAGAAAGTGAATAGTTACTGCTTGTCTATTTCTGATTTCTGAAGTATTTACAGAGTTCTAAGTGCATTTCAAGGAAATGTTGTTCACACTATTGCAAATATTGCCCTGTCTAGACTGGTAATTTTGGTGCTGTGTAAACAGAAACAATCGTAACAACATAACAACCGATCAACAACCATCCTGCGAATAATGCAAACCCATAATGTGAATTCTATTCAGCCAGTACAGAGTACAGTATATGTATATTATGTTTATGTGTAGGCTGTGCCTGTAGAATGAATTGGTCAAACACCTAAAAAATAAATTAGTTATGAAAAACATATATTAATCACTGTAAATGTGATTCTATATTGAGTTGTTCTTGGAAAAACACAATTATTCACAATTTCAGGTTTTCCAATCCCAAAAGTCCAGGGATTGAGGCTGAAAAATCCCGGGATAGTTAGGTATCAAAAATGGACCGGGATCCCAGGATTGACATCCCTAGTTGAGCAGTTTCATTGTGCATGCTTGAATAAAATTTTGCATGATATTTAAATATAGGAGAATTTATTCATAGATTCTGTGTTTTTAGGATAATTTACATATATTAAGCATAATTAAGTGAGGCCACATGAGTGGCTTGTGATTGACACTTACATTGTTGGAATTGATATAATAGAAGTGATTATCATATTTTGAATTGAAAACTTGAAAATGATTTCAAAGTCTTGGTGTGTTATTTAATTAATTATTGATTCATTTTTTGATACAATTACAAATCATATGAATATAAATGACATTATTTTATTAATTATGTTATTTTATAAATGACATTCTTTCAAGCATAAACTGGAATCCAATTTGAAAAAATGTTATAACCTATTCAATTTTGGATAGAATTATTTGAGATTCTAGGACAATGTTGATAATTTAAACAAAAATGTTCATGATTTTTTTCAAAATTTTTCATCATCAATTACCATTTATTTGAAATTTTAAACGTCAGTAGCCCGTCAACGGCACGTTTAACGGGATTTTTACATATCAAAGAAGTGCTGGAAATTCACTTCTACAGCCGAATTAGTCATAATAGACTGCTTTTTCGAACAAGTCCCTATCTGGATTAAAATTAGCGCAAAAGGTCTATTATATAATCAACAGTGTGTTTTAGACAATTTTCGCGAAAGATAGAAAGTGTTTGAAATTCAATTCTGCATTTGAATTATTGATCAAAAATACAATTTTTTGACTTTTTTGGGAAACTAAACATATGGCAAAAGTCCCTCTGGATTTAGCGCAAAAGGTCAATTATATCGTTAACAGTACATTGTAGACGATTTTCGCAAGAGACAAGAAGTGTTTGAATTGCAATTCTGAACCCGAATTGATCAACAAAAAGCCTGAGTGAGACTTTTTTGGAAAACTCAAAAAAATTTCAGTCTTAATTGGTGCAAAACTTTATTTTTATCTCAATAATGTTGTGTTGGAGACGATTTTTGAAGGAGATAGAAAGGAGTGGAAATTCAATTCCACTCAAGAATTGTAGGTTAGAAATACTAAATTGAGACATTCTTAGGGATTAAGTTACACTGGTGAGGGGGGGAGGAGACACCTTCTAAAAAAATGTTTGATTCTCACTTGGTGTGTTGACTGGGTAGGTACTGTAAAAATTCCATACTGTATCAACCTTTCTAACGTTTCTTTTAGTAAACATTTCTAACATTTATCAAACGTTGTTTTCATAACGTTTATCAGCATTATACATTCTAGATGTTTATCGAACGTTTATAGAGTAAACGTTTATATTAGTAAACTCTTCTCATGTTTATTAAACATTGTTTTCATAACGTTTATCAGATTTATACATTTTAAACATTTATTAAACGTTTTTTAAACTTTTTGTTCTGTGTGGGAGGGATTAGGCAAGATGTTCTATTGATTCTACATATAATATACAGTACACAGACAAGATAAAGGATTATGAGAGAAGTAATATTATAGATTTATCAAATTCATTAGCAATGAGAAATTTTGGATTACGAAGGATACTCAGTAAGATCAGTAATTCTGTATATAATGGTCAAGGTTGAGAATCATAAAATCATCAAAGTAAATGTCAATCAGACTCCTGAGTTTTACTCAAAAACCAAGCTAAGTGCTGCATTGGCCGAAAAAATTCCTGAAGTTAGGCATGATGGAAGTGGGGGAAGGTTGGATGGGAATGATGTTGAGCCGGTTACATTACCGATGAGGAACCATTACAAATGAGAAGGTCAGGAAGAAAAATCAGGCTACCCAGACGATACTCTGATTCAAATTATTGTTGAATATAGTTTGTAAGCTTTATGTATGTAATATTGTATGAGTAATAGGATTTTCCCCTACCCTTGGTGGTAGGCCTGGATGGATAGACAATGTCAGGTGACATGGAATGACGTCAGGGTTGTGTAACTTTTTTTTCTGGTCTTGTATGTCTAATGTCCAATAAATTCTGTGTTAAAATAATGAAGTCTTTCACTGAGTTGTGTAATATAATATATTAATTACTCAAACACATCCTTGTCAAAAAGACATCCCTCCTTAAATGGGCTAATTACATGGAATTGTTTTTTTTGTTCTCATTCAACCGTTTATTGGCATTGTAGGTTAAGCCGTTGGTCCACATTCAACGAGTCGGTCAACACCTATGTTTTAAGTTGTGGTCCGCACTCAACCTATCGATCCTTCTTTGACTTTCATGTGTGCTTTCATTAAGCTTTTGGATTATTACATCCTCAGCGTTCAACAGATCTTCAAGTTCATATTCAATTTATTTATGTTGGAATTCTGGTGTGGTAATGAATGAAGTGTTACACATTGTAGCTCTTAACATCTTTATTAATTACATCCTACAGTCCACATATTTGAAGCTGAATTGACAACTCAGCTTTCTCATCAGACACCAACACTGAGTGAACATAGAAAAGAATGTTACCACCCTAAGTTAGGGTGTTACCATAGGTTAGGCTGTTAGGAGTGTTGGGGCGTTACTAATAAGGATATTTACAATAAGTGTCACATCTCTTCTCTGGAGTGAGAAGCTCTTTAATGTTTTCTGCAATAACAGGCTTAGGTCGATTCCGCACTTGGCGAGCCGATAGGTCATGTTCCACAACTGATCTCGATGCACTTAGGCTCTGCAAAGAAAACGCAAATGCTAGAAAATGATTACCTCCAACTGAAATATCATCAATATTGATATAAGTTACATACAATATACGGAAAGTATTTTTCAATAAGCGTTAACATAACAGTACATGACTAACATATACGTTACATAATATTATGTAAGAGAATACTCAAACAGCTCTTCAACAAAACAGATAGTAATTTTTTTTCGAGTTGTTAATATGATTTCGGATGCACCAATTTAACAGAAGTACACAAAAATAACAACATTATTCATCCTAGAAGTACCGTGGTAAAAAATATGGCTATTCCATGTTGATATTTTAGATAAATCATGCTTGGATAGTGACTGTATTTTTCTTATTCTATGAATTGTAATATTTTTTAATCAATATTTTATTCTCAGATGAAAAAATCATCAGTCAATGATGCTCCATAATGTAACCATAATACATACAGACATATAACGTAATCCATACATGATCCAAAAATATGAAGAGCACTTATCATTTTACAAAACAGTAAAATAACTAGTAGAGATACCTATTCAACTTTAAACGGATGCACTCTTGGCTCAATCGGACTTTGGAATTGAGTTTTTTGTTTTTATTCAACTTACATAGACAATAAGTTACAATAACAACTTACATGACATTTAGCCTATAGTTCTCATGAAGTGAATTGATACTGTGAAATGAACGTTAATGGCAACAAAGATTATGGAAATGTTGTTCATAAGTCAGCTATCATACCGTACATGAATTGTAGTGAGTTTTTGCTTGTAGGTTCTATTGATTTCGATTCCCACATATCAGCATCAGAGTCCATGTCCAGAAAATATTATTCTCATGACTTCTGAAATGGGACTAGTTTCATCAGAGACAAATATCCTCTTCTATGTCAAAAAACGGGACTAGTCCTATTTAGAGCTCTTGAAAAGGATATTTCACTGAACTAGCAAATATGGACTCTCATACTGATATCTGAGAATCCAGTAGCTTTATTTGTATACAATTTCAAGAAGTAGGAAGCAAAAACAATCATCTAGTTCAAGATTTGAATCTGTTGGTCCTTCATTCCAATGAATATTGTGTTTTGTGTATCATTGAATAAAAAGTAATAAGAACTCTATTCTGCGATCCTATTACTGACAATCATTAGGTTGCCTGTACTGGAAAAGTATCTCCGTTTTGCTTTATAAACTTTAAATTATACTATAGGATAACCAATCTACTCGTATATTTTCCCCATGATTGCGGTATACTCTATTTATTATTTTGTTTATTTCCAAAAATTATGAAGTCTTCAGAATGGTTGATGGCCCACTAGCATAATGCAATGTTTCCAAAATATATTGCTAAATGTTATAACCACAGCTGTTAATTTTCTCTCTTCCTCTCTTTAGTTTAGAATCCTTCCTCTCTTCTCACATATACAGAAGTCTGATCGTAGTTTCAAATATGAGCAAGGAAAGTTGTGTGAGTGTACCACACCAGATTTTTAAATTTTGTCTTTAAGCAAGTATATTCTTCTTATTCCAATCTCTCAATTATAATTGAAATGTCCATACCATATGTTGATATAGAACTATAATCTAGAGAGAGTACCTCTTCGAAACAGTTGTTAATATGAAATTAATACCAAATTAATAATTTTGTCAGGTTGGCATTAAGTTGAGTTAACTTTGTTAGGTTGGCATCAAGTTGAAGATTGAAATAAATTTATCACGGAAAAATTGATTGGGCACTGCTACTTCAATCAGAGCTATTCCTGAGAATATAATATTATTATTCATTTTCCAATCACTTGATAATGGCATTATTTATAGCCGAAACATGTCGTGTTGAATAATTTTAAAAAGGGTAATCAGATTTATAAATATTAGAATATAGATATAAGAATAAATATTTTTATTTCTATTTCTGGGAGTATAGATAATTTTTATGTTTCATAAAACAAACTTTTATGACGAGAGTTATATCAATTTATCCTACTCTATCAAGACTAATTTTGTTTGTATATCTGACAGATTGCGTGAACAGCTTAAACAATTTCGATGAAATTTTTATTATTCAGTATGATGAATGGAGGGTATTTTTAAAACTTCAGTTGTGGAATCTGCGTGCAAAAAAAATAATGAGGAAATTCGGCCAGAATTTAACTTGACGAAAGAAAGGGGTTCTCTTATTAAAACGGCCAAATAGCTGTTGTTGCTTTTCCTAATGTAAAAATATCTTCCATAGAATTAAGGCGCTTTTCCCATGAATCAATTATTCCCAAAAATCAGTTGTGTTACCAAAGAAAATAGAAGGTAGCTTTCGATAAAAATATTGGAGAATATGCATAACAGTTTGTTGATATTCACTTGAAACTGTCAGTATACCTCATTAATAGCATCAATGCTCCCCATTCAAATAATGCTGACACATTGATGTGAATCTTACTATAATTTACATTAGATCATATGGAGATAAGATGATAGCTACTGTTTCGATTTCAAAATTATGATTGCCATTTTTGCTTTTTATGCCAGCTGTTATTAGTTTCGATTTCAATTATGTTTGACATTTTCGCTTTCTATACCCGTTGTTATTATTACGTGAAATAAGCTCTCATTAAATGAAATCATAATCATTGAAGTCAATAATTATACCATAGAGAAACAATAGCGTAAGTATATGGTATAGGGCGTTTATGTCGCAACTTTTACTGTTACCCCAAGCTGATTACTGTCGAATATTGTTGATTTTTACTGTTTAGACCGGGTAAGAGTGTATGAACGGCACAATATGAGAGACTACTGGCGCCATAAAGCTTCACGGGAAAGAACTATGTGGGATATCGGCTTGAGATAACAGTAAAATTTGCGACATAAATGCCCTATGTCATGGGATATCTAGGACGTTGTGCAGTCTTTCCTGTTTATTTTTTTTATAAAAGTGTATTTTTTTCTGGAGTAAGTGGCTGTCATGTTCATGAGTGAACGAAGCACTACTCAGATGTTATCCTCTTGATAAAGCAAGGAATATTAGTGTGTCTAACCTTGAATTTTTGTCATTTGGTATTTTTAGTTTGGCAAAAGGACTTTTAAGTATGAGCCGAAATTAGTTTTATTTTCTTGTTATTGATGTAGTTTCTATTTTGTAACGTATGGGAGTTCAAAATAGTATGGAACTGGATTAGTTACTTGAGAATATTTCTTGCACCTAGTTGAATTTCTACTAGCGGTCGTATTGTTACTCTCTTAATTATTCATAACCTAATAATAAAAACAAAGTGCTATTTCTCGAGTAGGTAAAGTTCGGCGTTATGGAGTGTGTTAAGTGTCAATCGGAGATCATGAAGGATGATGCTAAATGTTCAGACTGTCAGTCTGATTACCACTTGAGCTGCACTTGTCTTACTACTCGGAATAAAAAGTGAAAGTGTAATGAGTGTGTTACACCAGCAATGGAAACTAACAAAACAGTGGATCACCAACCATCGAACGCTGCATTAATGAAGGCAATCACCGATGTTCAGGAAGGGAACAAACGAAAAGTGGGATAAAAATAAGGAAATGTGGGAACACATGTAGGAACAATTTCAGGAAGTCGAGAGTAAATGTAATGAAACGAGTGAAACCGTCAACGCATTGAATGAAGAAAAAGTCCGTCTGAAAAAGGAACTGGAACATGTAAAAGATAACGTACAGGACCTTCAGCAATATACGCGTGAAAATAATATCCTGATAACCGTTTTACCTGTTACTCACAGCGAGAATACTCTGAAAATATTGAGTGAGATAGCCCGGACCCTACAATTGAACTTTTACAACTCAGATATATGTGCGGCGCACAGGCCACAGGATAGGAGAGGAGACGCGAGACCGCCGTCCATTGTAGTTCACTTTACATCTCGAATTACCAAAAATAATATGGCTGAGAGCAAGAAGACACAAGGGCACACTCACAGCACATGAACTCAGACAATCGTTTCCTGAAACTCAAATCTACATCAATGAACACCTCACACCTGAAACGAAGGCTACTTTCACCGCCGCTAGGAAATTGATGAAGGACGGGAAGCTACTGTCAGTATGGACATCGGACTGCAAAGTGATGGCCAAGGTTTCGCCGGAGCAGCGCCCCTTCCGGATCCGTGATGTGGCACATGTGGACAGCTTGGGCGGCGACCCAACCAAGAGTGTCAGCATTCAAGACAACACCCCCAACCACAAGCATCATACTCCCCCAGAGCAGCAGTGAGAGGTGGAAAGTGTTAAGTAGTGATTTTAGTGACTTCAAATGCCATATCGTGAGTTACTTTTTATTTCATTTTGAGTTATTGTCACATTTTTACATTTCATACTGTCTGGCTCTATCTAACAAGCAAAGTGATAACTTTGATTAACTCTAAGTCTATACTGACTAATCATTATAAGTAATATATCCCAAAACGCTATTTAGCATGCCATTAATTAATTGTCGTTCTATATTCATCCTTAGTAATAATCATCCGTATATTAATCATACCTTAATAGAATCAATTTATAAAATGCTAGTATATACATAATAAATAAATAAATAGATTTTATTGTCGTAGACCAATATAGGTAATTGACAAAGTCATGGTAATACAATTACGAAATAATAAAGTCAAAGCAATAGTTTAAAGTCACAAAGTAGAATTACATCAAGTAGAATCGAAAAACTCTGTCAAACAATAGAAAGGTCTCAAAACCAGCCACTCAAAAAGTAATTTTTTAAAAATAACAATATTTTCACAACATTTGATATCCAATGGCAACTTATTGTACATTCTCAAGCCTATGCTGTCATAGTGTTTCATGCTTATGACAAGACGTTGATATGGAATATCAATGTGGTCTTTTTTCCTGGTGTCATAAGCATGAATATTGGATCTTTTATTCAAGCTATGGAGATTCTTTCTAGTGTGCATGATTACTTGAAATATATAGAGATTTATGACAGTCAATATTTTTGTTTTGTTGAAAAGAGGTCGATAGTGATCTAGATACCCTGCACCTGTCAATATTCTGATAGCCTTTTTCTGCAAAAGCAAGACCTTATTGATGTGGCAGCTGTTTCCATATACTAAAATTCCGTATGCAATTATGCTTTGAAAAAAAGCAAAATATGAGCTTCTGAGGTATTTTTCCGGTACAAGATTCTTCAACTGCCTTAACAAAAAGATAACCCTAGATAACCTAGCAGAAACGAAATTTAGGTGGGGTTCCCAGGTCAACCTGTGATCAAACATTAAGCCTAAAAACTTTAAACTATTGTTATTGTTGTGTGTGTAATCCCTGAGACCAAAAGTCATAAGCTGAGTTTTATCCTCGTTCAATTTAAAGCCATTAGCTCTGAACCACTTGGAAGCTTCCGCCAAGGTATCAGCTGTCATATTATGTAAAGTGTGTGCATCTGAATGAGAATTAAGAAAAGTAGTGTCATCAGCATTCAACACAGTCTTGCTGTTGATTGTGAGAGGAAGATCGTTTATCATCAATACAAAGAGGAGTAGTCCCAATATTGATCCTTGGGGGACGCCGTACTTTAATTTAGCAAGGTCGGATCTCTTATTTCCTACACAAACAACTTGCTGGCGATCGCCAAGGTACGATCTAAAAAGACTAAGGCTCCTTCCACTGACTCCATAATAAGCTAATTTTTCAAGCAAAATATCATGATTCACGCAGTCAAATGCCTTGCTCAGGTCACAGAAGGCAGCCTGAGCAAAGCACCTGTTTTCAAAAGACTCAATTACAAATTTTATAAGTGCATCAAAGGCGTCATTGGTGGATCTACCCTTCACAAGACCAAATTGATGCTCCGATAGTACCCCATGATTTACCAAGTATTCATATACCTGTATATACATGACAATTTCTAGAACCTTGGAGAAGACAGGCACTATTTGGATGGGTCTATAACTGGAAGGTTCCTCTTTTGAGCCTTTCTTATGAACGGGAACAACTTTGGAGACTTTTAATACATCGGGGAAAACACCCTGTGTAATACACCTGTTAATACAAATGGTCAGTAATGGCACTACAGAATGAGCAATATTTTTGAGAAGACAGCTTGATAAACCATAGAAATCTTCACTCTTCGAAACTTTAAGATTATGAACCACTTTGAAAATCATCTCTTGACTCACCTCATGAAAAAAGAACATCATCTAAGTGCACATCATCTACTGATCGAATGAAATAATTATTAAGTTTGTTTGGTTCAGGAGTGGATAAGTTTACAACATTCTTGTTGGAGGATAAAGTTTTGATTATTTGCCATGCTTTCTTACATTTGTTATTAGAAGATTCAATGATTGATGCGACAGAATCCCTCTTGGCCTCATCCAATGAATTTCTGTACAGTGCTCTGCATCTAAGATAAAGTGTTTTTGAATGTTCGGTTTTTTGTTTTTTGAAGTTTTCATGTAAGAGAGTGAGTAGAATCTTAATCTTACCAAGTTCAGGTGTGTACCAGTCAGCCTCACATTTGAAATTCTTTCTATTATTAACTTGGGAAACTTTTTTCTACAGGTCTTCCTAGGGATAGTTAGATTGAAATAATATAAAACTGTATTGAGGAAGGATTCGAATATATCACTTGCATCTGACTTTTCCATGACAGCACACCAATTCACTAAATTTAGAGACCGATTAAATTGTAGTAATTTATCTTTAGTAACAGGTCTTGAAGTAATAGTGACAAAATCGTTAGAACTAGACTCAACAGAACTACAGGGCACACATATCGTGACACAATCATGATCAGAGTAAGAAAATCCTATGACACTTGAATTTATCATATCAGGTTGAGCGTTTGAAAAAATATTATCCAGACATGCTTGGTCTCTAGTGGGCAGAGTATTGAAAATACGATGATTAAATTTAATTGTCTCAATAGATTTTTCAAATTATTGGAATGACAAGTTTCATGATTGACATCAAAAGCAGAATATTAAGATCTCCACCAAGAACAATAGTATGGTCATTATAGCATTGTCTAGACAAAAATAGAAGCAGTTCCTCCAATTTGGCTAAAAATACTTTGGGATCTCCACAAGGTGATCTGTACAATGATACGATAATGAGTTTCTTGGCTCTAATGATAGTACAGGTGGCCTCAAACTCACGTTCAATACATAGAAAATTCAGACTCAATTCTTGACTTTGAGAGTAAAGATTCTTTCTGACAAATATTGCAACTCCGCCATTTTTGTGTAATAATCTACAGTAACTACTTGTTGCAATACAAACATCCATTTTACTATATCCGATTTCATCAGTGAGCAACCAATGTTCACTTATACCTAAAATATCAATATCTTCATTAATTACAAAGTCATTGAGAACATTCAATTTACCTCTCAATCCTTGAACATTTAGATAAGCGATTCTTGTGCAAGGTATTGTATGTTTTAATGAGTCTAATCTATACCTATTTGAACTTGGATTGTTGAGTTTGAACAACTTTGCACAATGTTAGTATCTACCACAGAGTCTGTTATTAATGAGGGACTGCATGGAATGTTACAAAGTTCTGCATCGTCATTCAGTACTTGATCACGAGCAGATGAAATACTTGAATCGAGTCCTGATTGGTTTATAGAGTTTTTGAGTGAGTCATGGAAGGACACAGTAGCACTGGATTCCGGAACATCTGGGATATGAGCTGCAATGACGTCTCTATGATGGCGAACGTCTGGAGTAGATCCTCCGTGCAGAATCGTCCGAGGCTGACCAATCAATGGCGTTGATGTTGACGTCAATGAGTCATCAATGCTGATTATTGCATTGACATCGACGTTGGTTTTCATCGGAATGGAAAGAACTGGTTTTCTGGCAGTTTGCTTCTTTGAGTCGTAGCGCGTTGATTTGACTTTCTTAGAGAGTCATAGAAGAGACTCTTAGAGAGTCTACAAGCATATTATGCATCTCATAATATTGTTCTTATATCCTCTCTATAGCATGTTGTTCTGTACACTATAACTAGATAGGAGTAAATCAATTTATCTGATCAATAATTGAAGGATATCAATCAACAAGAAATTAACATAATTCGAATGACAATAAGCCGCAAATTATTGCATTTTTATTGATTATTAATAGTTGCTTTGTACTTTATTGAAATGTACTCCCTAATCGCTATTCAAACGTATCTCTAGCGCTGTGCATTATAGGAAATACAATACAATGCAATAAGATTTTACTCCGTTAAAATAATCAATCTACAACTGATTTTAGCGAGCTCCAATTTATCGTACTGATAGTCGTATCTATATTCTAGGGGTTCCCCAAATGAAAGCATGAAATCGGCATATACTTCAATCTCTTGAATGTACATATATATTATATAATCACTCATAATCTCTGGCACGAGGCAGTATTCTAAAATCTTATCTACAATACCGATGATAATTTTACCCTTAGTATTCTCACAATAAAAATGAACTATAAGTTCAGCCGATGTAAAATTGCGCATGCCTCAAACGATCATAAAAAAAAATAATATATGAAGTAATTTTGAAATCAAACCGAAGAAGGAATATGAGGTAATTTTGTAGTCTAGTTGTCTTGTAAATGATAAATATATGGAGCTACCTCTGTACACTTCTCTGGATTAGTAGTACTCTGTTTTTTTCTAGTAATAGACTATATTACAAGCTACTTATTATTAATTTCAGACTTATTTGATTGAATATTAATAGTGAATTGAATTATAGCACTTCGTGACTCGCCAGATGCCGCTAATCTTGAATGGCATATCTAATGAAAAAACTGTATGGAGCCTCTGTTTCGACGAATTCGTAGATGCTAATAATGATGTGTTAATTTATAATTGCGCAATGACAGTTGAATCCGTATGTTTAGTTGAGTAGCAATAATTCAATTTATACTTTAACTTTTTTAATTATTCAAATATTGGCATTGTTATATTCTATTGTTCCAATCAAATAACCCAGTGTTATTTATAGCATTCAGCGAGGTTTAAAATATAAAACTGCTATGAGATTCATACACATAAAATAGCCGGTAGGTCGAGTTCGGCCAATCACCCTTGGTTCTTGGAATCAACGTTGCTAACAACAATGAATAGTTTGAGTGATGATGAGGATGACGATGGCTCTTCCTTTTTGGTTGGGGGTTGCGCGAGCTTTGACGGTTTTTCCGAATATTCCACATTTTTCAATAGCGCCGGTCTTGACAGCCTAAAAATTTAACAGACTACAACCTTGAGAATATAAAAATACATAATTGTGATGATCCATTGAGCAACCTATGTACGTGTGAAAGCATAGAGAAAGTGGACTCATACAAGTATTTAGGAGTTGTTTTTGACAGCCGAATGAGATGGTCAGAACACATCTACCGCCAGAAGTGTAGGGTTTGCAAATTAATACATGCTTTTCGCATGCTGACTGACATTCTCCATGAGATCGAAATCAAAATGGCCTACTATGCTTATATTCAGTCTCTTCTCTGCTTTGGCATCATTGCTAATTATTTCACCAATCAAAAAATGAATGATAAAATTTAGATTTATGGAAGCAATCAATTGATAGAATAATTTACAAATATAACAAATGATATCGCCTCAAGAATAGGCTAACAATTGAAATACATAAATTTAACGAATAAGAATCTCACTAGAAAATGGTAACTTTTTAGAACAAGGTCTTTATGGTGAAGGCATTATAAGGGAAGTAAGTGTCTCTTTTCTCAAAACTTTTGGCTGAGCAGTTCTGTCTTACTTAATTTGAATAGGAATTTTGCTATTGGTGGAACTAGTATGATTTATACATCATGTCAGAGATGGGTAAGAGAATAGTTCTTGCTCTACAATAAATAAACTTGGATCATCTGCCTCTTATTAGTAGATAAATTCTCTTCATATTTCTCCTTATCCAGCATATAATGTGTTACTGCATATGATAAGGCTTTTCTAGTTGCCGATAACAAAAATATAATATCATGTTTGAATATCATCACTTTTTGGTGTTATTTTCCTGACCTATGATTGGCCTGAACGGGTTACAGAGATTTTTACATCAGTCCATTTGGTTGATTCTATAATAAGTATTATATAATATTTATATTTAACACAAGAGATTCTTATTACAATAATAAATAACAAAAAATGCATAATACAATTCTCATCAGTGATAATGCTTGTGTCATGATATTAACTTTTATAATATTTAACATGTTGTACATTGTCATTAATAAATTATTTTAACAATAATAAATATATTTTTATTTTGAAACTCTTATCCTTATTACAATAATTATTGGTTTTTGGAAGTAATTATATCATCGTTTTGAAATGTAAGTTCAGTAGTACAAATAATTCATTTTGACTAATTCCTTGACTGCATTCAAAACAGCTGTTCACTAACGTAAACAAAGTTGTAACCTCCAGATTTGATGGCTGAATATGAACAATTTACAAATTATTTCCAATAAATTATAATTTTCAATAAATAATTCTTCCAAAATATGCCATATAGAACGGTGCTCTTATCTCAGTCTCAGCTGTTGATAAGTATAATCTTTATTTCTATCAGGTAACAGTACATTAATTGATACTCTTCCTAGCCTTTGACCATAATAATATCTTCTATAACTTCGATTCATTTCATTTCATGTTCTCAATTATTTTAAAATGTCACACAAAATATATATTCATGTTAACTTTCAAAAATTCGCGGATGGATGAATATGTTGAATTATCAACTGGGTACATCCAATAAGCAGTTTCACTTACTTGGTGACGTTTCGCTATTATACCAAATGACATCTTTGGAGCGAAGTCGAAGTCGAAGTCGAAGTCGAGAAATCCAGTAGATGCCCGAAAACTAATGGCCTTCCAAAAATACACAAGCTGGATACACCAGTCAGACCAATTGTGGGTGCTATTAACTCACCTACCCAGAAACTTGAACGTTTCATAGCCAGCCATATTCAACCAGTCATAGAAGAATCACAATCATAATTATGTGGAAAACTCCTATGATTTCATCAAACAAATAGAAGACATAACCCTAAACTTGGGGGACATACTACCAAGTTTAGACATCATTTCAATGTACCCCAACATCCCTGTTGATGAAGCCCTAATCATCATGAATCAAAATGCAAACTTTTCTAAATCAATCATTGAACTGACAAGCCACTGCCTGCAAAATGAATATTTCATCCACAATAACCAATACTTTAGAAAAATTGAAGGTGCCCCCATGGAATCATCCCTCTCTCTCCAGCCATAGCCAATCTCTTCATGACTCATTTTGGAGAAGAAGCTCTCAGAAGAACAAAACTGAAACCAATTGGAAGAGATATGTAGATGATATCTTCATCATTTGGCCTCATGGTAAAGAGGAACTTTCCGAATTCCTCAATCAGCTGAACCAGATACACCCCAAAATACAGTTCACTCTAGAAATAGAAGAAGAAGCTAAACTACTGTTCTTAGACATTCTAATCATCAGTAACAAAAATGACAATCTGGAACACTCTGTATACAAAAACCAACCAATACAAATAGATACCTCAATGCACTATCTCATCATCACCCCGCACATTTCTTCTCTGTAGTCAATGATCTAATCTTTCGATCTATCCATCTCACCGACGAAAAAAGCAAAGAAGAAGAGATCAAGACAATCAAATCCATACTGAAGTATAATGGTTACAATAATAGAATGATTGAAAAATCTTTGAAAAAACAACTGACACCTTCAAAACCTGAAGAAAAACTCAAGGAAGAGAAATCATTTGGAAAAACCATCCCCCTTTCATACATCAAGGGTACCACTGAATACTAAAAAAACATCAAATCAAACCTGTCTACAAACCTTCCCAAACTATCCCGAAATTACTAAAGAAGCCCGTTCAGAGATTAGAGCTAGAAAATCAAGGCGTTTACAGCATCCCTTCCCTGAATTGTGTCAATATGTATGTAGGTCAAACAAATAGAAGAATTTCAGCCAGGATAGAGGAACACAAACTGAGCATAAAAAACAAACAATCAACCTCAGCTCTTTACAACAACGAAAAGAATCCAGGGAACAGAATAAACATCAACAATTCTAAACAAATAGCCAATATTCGAGATTTTTGGGTTAAGATTATATGAGAGGCTCTGGAAATAGAGAAACAAGGTAGCCATAACAAAAAAGATGACAGTACAAAAATCTCTCCTCTTTGGAAAATCATTCTGAACACAACAAACACATCACAAAAACCAGACACTTCTCCCGGAATTCCTTCCACCCGGCAGTGCCAGGCCGAACACGTGGAAGGAGGAGAGGGGAAAAGGTACTTCCTTCGACCACGAGGAAGAATTTCGAAGCAAAGGCAAGAGTCAGTGTAGCTTTGACTGCACTCCAAAGATGTCATTTGGTATAATGGCGAAACGTCAGCAAGTAAGTGAAACTGCTTATCGGATGTACCCGGTTGATAATTTACCATAAATATAAACAGGAGACACGATATAAATAGATTGAAAACACTCAAAAACTTAGATTAGAAATGAGGGGGTGTTTTCAGAGACTGAGTCTCCTTTCTCAACCGAGCAGACTCTCGGTAAGTTTTTAAGTGTTTCCAATCTATTTATATCGTGTCTCCTGTTTCAATTTATATATATAACAGAAGACACTTTAAAGTTTGTAGTATGAATTAAAACAGGAGACATAAGACATAAATAGATTGGAAACACTTAAAAACTCACATTAGAAATGGGGGAAATTTTCGGGAACTGAGTTCCCTTCCTCAACCGAGAAGACTGCAGTTTGAAATCCAACGGTCGTGTGATCGTGTGATATATATATATATATATATATATATATATATATATATAATATATATATATATATATATTAATGAATGTTTGTTCCCTTTAGAGTCGAAAACTTGACAGATCTGCACGAAACTTTGGGAATATGTTGTGTGAATATTGGGGATGGTTTCTGACCAAAAATTTCAATAGGGGGGGCTAATAATAATTTCTAATTGATCTATTTTACAGACCTATGTTCTCGAAATTTTCGGCTGAGGGGCTACCGAAGAACGGAAAGATGATCATGATTCAATATCATTTATTGTTATAATTTTATTTTGCATCCAAAGTTACCAGCTGTATAATAAACACGTCACCTTGTGATAAATTGTGTACTGGTATAAAAACGGTAGTATGGAATTGAAATTAGTGTAGTTGATTGTTACCAGCTGTAGATAATTACTCCTCTAGCAGGGAACCAACTATGCCGTCACCGTCATGCGCCGTCCGGCACCGACCGTCACCGTTGCGTACCGGCAACATTGCTTTGCATTGTTTTAAACGAATGGCAACCCACTATACCCGTCCGTCACCGGCTACGACCGTGTCCGTCAATCACCGTCGGCCACTATTGCTGTTTGGGGCATTCTTGCCGGATAGCCGGTCCGTTTTTTTATCATTCTTCCAGTCGACATTCAACTATCAGAGAAGTCAAATCGCCAGTGTTTTGTTGTAGTGCGCCTTTGTTCTGTGAGCGATGAGTACGGACGAAATGTTGATAGAGGCTATTAGGGAGTATCCCTTCTTGTATAATACTAGTGATAATAGTTATCACAACAGGAAGAGAGATAATGCTTGGCAGGAAATCTCAGAAAAGTTTGATACCATGTCATGTAAGTTATTTACAAAAATTATTCTGTAAGCGAAATTATGAAATCAAAGTTTTGGCCGTTTGACAAATCACACGATGATGGGAAAGGGCTCAAATCAAAGGTCTTGATCCCAGGGACTCGGGAAAAGTTAGCAGTTACTCACTCCAGTGAGTTACTGTGTTTCACTGGGAATTTCAGTAACTCGAGCAATTCGTAGAACTTTTTTGGAGTCATGCGGAAATATAAAAAGAACTTAGCATCGACTTTTTTCAAGTCGTCAAACAAGTGATGAAATGGGTGATTCACCATATTCGTTTCTTCTTCTGAAGATTTCGTGCACCCAGTACCTATGCTTCCTCCGTTTCTGTATCTCTTCTTCTTCAGCACATGCTGCGACTATTACTAGCAATTCCTCGTCTGATGAACTCTCCATCGCAGCTGATGCATTTCTTCTGGTTAGCTCCGGTCTCTGACGGAGCTAACCAGACGGGCAAGTGGGTTATCGCCGGAAAAATGACGGTGAAGGCGGCGACTGACGGTGACGGTCGGTGCTGGACGGTGCCTGACGGTGACGGCATAGTGGGCTCCCTGCTTTACAAGACCTATACAAAATAATTATCATTACTCTATCATTGAGAAACTGGAAAATGTTTGGAAAAAATTATTCATCTCATGAAATGGAATATGGAATCCTGTCTAATTCATCGTACATCACATATTTCCTGAACCATCTATTGACAGTCAACAACTATGAAAACATTATATTTATCTTTGAAATACCAATTCAACCTACATATTTGTTTCTTTCAATTCGACACTTTACTGATAGATATTACTATCAATTGATTGAGAAGAATATGTTTTCGGAAAAATAAATGCTGCATGACTACATGGAAATATTGATTGTCAGATAGAATTCATGATTCATCAAATAATAAAGTCAAGTGTGACATGAGATACAATGACTTTTTGGCGGTATGAAGTTCGTCGGGTAAGCAATTATAATGGATCAATTTCTATTTTGAATATTTGTGATTTAAACAAGTGAAGTTCTTAATATTGGTTTTCCAAGTCGTTTGAAATAACAGACAACAATTATACCTGATTGCTGCCAAGATAATATTGAAAACTACTATAAATAAAAAAGTAGCGTCAGAAATACTCACATGAAGTACTCAAAAAGTAATGAAACCAGATTCCAAAAGAGAATTTTTAACTTACTATTCAAGGGATAGCTTCAACAAACAAATTGGATAAAATATCAACCTCACATGTCAATACATATCAAGCTCACATTAGAATCAATAATAATAATAATAACAATATAACAATTCACTAAAGTTTAACATACCAGTAGAGAGCAAAGAACCAGTGAAATGAAAAGAACGGCACGAGCTCCCATGATTGTTTATGAGTTATCTATTAATCTTGAGAAATGAACTCAAGAAGTTGGCAGCATTCAGCTTTATAAGAGCCGACAATTTTTATGTTGTTGAGAATAAGAAACAGATGTTGGAAATCCATTCTTTTGATTATAAAAGATCTCTTTCTAGAAGTTGGTTATCTCTCCCATTATTATCATTCATAGCAATTGTTAACCTTATTCTACTTATTCTTTTGTTCTATTATTCATTGTAAATCTTCAACTGTTATTGTTATACTATAATGAACTACAATGCAGTTCACAGAACTCATTCCCCACACCCAGACATGTTGTTTTTGTGGAGAATATTCACTATGCATATTGTCTCTGCTGCTGTATTCATTTCTTTTTTTGTGAATGAAGATTATTCAAATTTGAATTTGAAATTGGTCGAATTTTCCACAAAAGAATTTTTACACAGTTATTCTTTGAAACATTTTGTCATACAATAATGAAATATATATCAGTTTTGTAGATGAAAACTATTTATACCTCAATATACTTGCATGTTATAGTTGTTTTTGTATTTCACATTTTTCCAGTATTTTGATTTTTTTCTTATTGGTCAACTAGGTATTCTGTAACTTTAGTATCATGTTACTGACTATAGTGAGGTTCTCATTAATGAATCTTATTTACAGTATTTTATTTGGATTTTCGTTCAATAATAATTATTAATATATTAGCATTTGTAAGTTTGGGGTTGTTTAAGTTATTTGATTGTGCTGTTGCAGCAACTGACAAATAGAAGGAGTCAGTGATGCAGCAAATTGGTGTGCCTGCACAAATTGAAGGAGATGGCATAAACATTACAACATGGCGTCGTACTAAACAGAGAGTACCGCTGCTGCTAAACAGTGTACCACTAATAATCAACACTGGTCGTGTAACGCTGTTTGCCTATCAAGCGCCCTCCACTACTATAAGCAGTACCAGCGACACCAGTTGGTACGTTACACCACCTCACCAGACCACGCCACTTAATTACCAGTTGGGTTCTTTGGATGCACTGAGTGGACGCAAACGAGCAATCCACCACAATGATGCTAATTCTAATCCGATTACTTAATCCAATGTGAGCTCATATAATAATTATTGATATAACTTTTATATTAATGTTGGTATCACATGCTTTCTGATTACAATTTATTATTACAGTAGAGAGGCCCAGGGAACTTAATGCAATGTTTATTATGTGGAAAAAATATTTTATAGAAATGAGTTTGATAATTTTTTAAAGAGATAAATACATGCTATGAATTTAGTGGTTTGCTATTTTTATTTGGTCATCTATTATTCCATCTCTCTTATTCGTTTTTTCATGACTTCCATTTCTCTGTCAAGTGTTTTATCTTTTCAACAATCTTTTAAACCTACAGTAATGTTCATTCACTATATTATCTGAATGTGTATGTAGGCTATCTGCTAAGAAATGTTTGAGCCTCTACTGCTAGATAATGTGAACTGATAAAATTATCAATAATTAACACTTCAACCGAAACGACCGGTCTGTGAGACCAGAGGTTTCGGTTTAGGTCAGTCCGGACCATGTTTTGGTTAGAGTGTTAATAGATTATCCAATTCTATCTATCATCCACAAGAAACTCAGAAATAGAAACAATAATCTAAATATTTTTTAAATACATGTCTGATAAATATGAGTTAGTTGAATGTTACTCAATTTTCTCACAATTGGACCAAATTTAATAATTTTTAGGCTACTTTCAAGTTAAAAATAATATGATTTATTATAGCTTTTGAATTCAAAATTTCATTCTCGAAGTCGAAATTCTACATAAATATTCAAGAACATTGCACTCCTTATTGCACTCTAAAACGACAGAGAATAAGATTTATAGGTACTGCGGATAAATTCTCCTATTCGAATATTGTATCAATGATATTCCAATGTTAAATATGTCTGAAATGATCCGATATCAATCTCTGATGAAGCAGACATAGTTCTATCTCTCAAATGAAATGGACTAAATGACTCTGTTACTTGTTGAAACTTCAAAATACATGAGAACTCAATTCTTGTTAAAAAAATGTTGTTGTAACCATACACCACACTCCTTCATCAAACATGCTCTAGCAACCAGTCATAGAAAGCACATTTTTCCCCCAGGAACTATTCACGCTCATCGTCAACCTCAAAGAACGCCGTTTCATCTAGGAGCACCAAGATTGGCTACTGTAGAGTCACAGCAAACTAATACAATCGCAGACAGAATGCAAATGACAAGAGGTGACAGTGTGTGGTCTTTACGTGACGTCTTCACACAAGCAATTAGAAATTTTCCACATCACTCTTAAGCAGAATGCGATGCATGACAGCCAAAACTAAAGAGCAATCAGTAGATTTTATCGCAACCACATTTAAGCATCAAAGAAATGTTGAAGCCTCATTGTACCCGGCTCGCCAACTCATGAAGTTGCTGTTCTGACACTTGCAAGAGCTTTTTTGTCACTGTTCTGGTCAGAGAACTCGAATTGTAGCACCAGAATACCAGACTGTAGTTCTGCCAATAGCAGGTTTGTGTTTGCGCCGGCGCAGACCGTCCTGCTGCTCTGCATTGTGGATGTTTTTGTAAGTCTTGTCTCGTCAGCCCGTTGTTTTGCAAGACCGAATTTGTGTTTGTCTGTCATGTAATTCTTGATCGGAAATTTCTTGTAAATTGTTTAAGTGTTGTGTGTGTGAATTATGAATATAACAGCGTAAATAGTATTGAATTGAATTAATTTGAATCGGATTTGAATTTATGGAAAATCCAGTTTGAGCTTTGTTCGAAACACAGTGCATAACCTGCAAGTTGAACGCAGAATCAACGAAAAGGCAGCCCGTAAGCAAGAACCTGTCTATTCCCAGATTTCGTCCCACCCTGAATCTGACCAAAACACCCGATAAAGGCTTCGAAGGGCAAGTGGTCAAGATTGGAATGAATTTGGTGAGTTTTTGCTCTTTTTTATTGTTCATTAATGCAGAATTTAACTGTACAAATAACCTGGCTCAAAATGAAGATTAAATTTTGCCCCTTGTTTGTATTTGATTATTTAAATAGTAAATTACAGTCCTCTGGTAGCTCTAGCCTGAGCTTTGTTCAGAACATTCTATGATCCTGCCGAGCCGGGATAAATTTAAATTTGTAATTTGTTGATTAATTCACACACATTGGATTTTTTCGTATTTGTCCAATGTTGGCATGTGGAGAATGGTCTGATCCATGCTCAACTTAAGTTTGTTGTAGCCTTGTTCAGAGCAAGGTTTCTTGTCAATTTGTATTTGTCTGAAATTAAATTTATTTCAGTTAAAATTATAATTTCCTAAAACTAGGCCCATTGTGCTCTTTTTCAGGAATTTGTTTGTTTGTTGGAATTTGTATTGTCCATTTTTTATACATGTTAGTGAAGGTTAATCACCAGCATGATTTTGTTTGTTCAATTCAACAAGTTATTGTTTGTTGTGAGTTGTTGGAAGAACATTATCTAATAATATAGTTTTGTTTTCAGCAATAACTTATCTTGTGAATTGATAATCAAAATTCAACTTTGATAATTTACTAACTCGTGATTCTTCCTTTCATCTAGTTTTGAACTCATTCTTGTTTCATTGTCTGTTGTTTGTATTGTCGGGGCTGAATTGTTTTGTGTATGAGTTCAAGATGGAGGAAAAGTTACAGAAACAAATCAGGGTGCATCACGCTAAACTGGAACAATTGTATGTCAGATTGCAAAGAATTTATGACCTGTCTAAAAATGTCTCTGATCCAAAAGTTGCTGATCAATTTTCAATCTTGTATCCTCGGGTGTCTCAGACCATTTCGGATTATGAAATACAGAATTAGTGGTTAATTAGTTGGAACTTGAGTTGAATAAAGATCTTGTTGTAGCATTCAATGACTCACACCTAAATCTGTTTTAGTATATTGAAGTAGCGGCTAACACTCTCAAACAGAAAGAGGCGACTGTTGCTATTGCTCAATCTTCGGCAGCTACAGCAGCTAGTTCACAGCCGGTCGTGTCCGAGTCGGTACTGCCTAAAATCGACCTTCCAAAATTTGATGGGAACCAGACTCAATGGTCGGTGTTTTATGAACTATTTAAGGCATTGGTACATGACAACAAGAATTTGAACGATCAGCAGAAGGTCCAATATCTTGTAAGTAGACTTACTGGACAAGCAGCAAATATTTGTCATCATTTGCCACCATTGGCTAACAATTATCAAATAATTTGGCAGGCATTATTGACCCGCTATAACGATTCACGGGCGCAAGTTGATGCCTATTCCAAACAAATTTTTGAATTTCGTCCAATGAAATCAGAATCAAAAGCAGGTTGTATTGCGATTTTGGATGAGTTTTGCAGTTCAACCAATGCATTGAAGAGATTGCAACTCACTGATTTGTCAGACTCGATATTCCTCTATCATGGCTTGAGATTGCTGTATCCAAGTTCTCGTAAAAATTTTGAATCGGCCGTCCGTGACAAGGCTATGCCAACTTATACCGATTATGTCAAATTCATTAAAAAGCAAATTAAGATTCTTCCTACTGATGAGGAACAGACTGAATCGTTTAATATGAAGAACAAAAAGGATAAGAAGTCAATGGTGTTTGTGGTTCAATCTAATGATTCATCTAACTTCATCTAGTAAAAATCCCAATTGTCTGAAGTGCTCAAAACCGGGTCATCAGTTAGTAGATTGTGCAAGTTTCTTGAAAATGACTCCTTGGGATCGTTATTGTTTGATTAAAGGAAAGTTTTGTTGTTTTCATTGTCTTGATGTGGATCATTTGAGTAGAAATTGTCGTAGTAAAACTCAGTGTGCTCAATGTCGAGAATCTCATCATTCTTTATTGCACTTTTCCAGATCAAGTTCCAATGAAGTTGTTGCGTCCTCGTCGAACTCCAAGGCAGGTGGCACATCACCTATTGGTTGTTGTTCTACATCCAATGATGTAGAAAATTCGACCGTTGTGTTGTCGTCCGTCACTGCACATGTTCGAGATTGTAATGATCAGCTTTGTGATGTTTGTTTCTTGGTTGACACCGGGAGTCAGTGTCATTTTGTTACAGCCAAATTGTGTTGGCGTTTGAGACTACCATTCCAGCTCATGAAAACCGTTGTTCGTGGATTCGGTTGTGGTACTAGTGAAGTTCGAGGTCATACTTGTGTGTCGATTCAGTCAAAGTTGGATCCTACCGTCAAGTTTTTGATGGATGCCACAGTGGTAGATAGAATCATCGACAAGTTGCCTTCTTGTGAAATCGACAGATCCAAACTCCATCATCTTGAAAATCTCACACTGGCTCACGACAAATTCTACCTTCCTAGTAGAATAGATGGCATTATTGTTGTGGAGCGCACGAATTGATGACTGTTAATAGTGTCTTTGGTCACATTCTGATGGGGAGAGCGCCGATTCTCACTCCAACAACGAATGTGTCGAATTGTTTTACAGCCATCTGTGGTCCATTCGTTAGTAGTCCATTGTTGGATAGTTTTGTGGAACGTTTTTGGGAGTTGGAATCGTGCCCTGCACCAAACTGTCAACTGAAACCGGAAGAGTTGGAGTGTGAGGTAAATTTTCGGAAGTCTGTACATCGTGTGATTTCTGGTCGTTTTGTTGTTGCCTTGTCATTTGCAGAGCCGCCCAGCAGCTTGGGAGATTCGTATGCTGTTGCCGAACGCAGACTGCTGACTTTGGAGAGACGACTAGAGCTTGAGAGCAATATCCGTATTTCATATCATGAAATATTGATTGATTACCTACGTCAGGGTCACAAGTCGTTTGTAGCAGATCAGACAGACCGAGGTGGTTACTACATACCGCATCACGCCATCGTGAAAGCAATCAGCACTACCACGCCAATCCGAATTGTATTTGATGATGGTTCCAGAACATCATCTGGTTTGTCATTGAACCAGGTACTTCATGCTGGTCCCAAATTGCAGACTGACATTTTTGTTTTGTTAGTTAATTTTCGTTTGTTCCCAATCGCACTAACTGCCGACATTAAACAAATGTATCAACAGATATTAGTGGAGGACTCCTGCCGTTGTTATCAGCATGTATTGTGGAGATTTTCGCCGGAGGATCCAATCGAAATTTATCAGCTCAATTGTGTTGTTTTTGGTGTTTTAAGCTCTCCATATTTGGCGCTTTGCACCGTCCACCTGCTTGTAGAGGAGGATGGAAATCGTTTTCCAGCAGCCAAGGCGAGAATACCAGGAGACATGTTCATGGACGACTTAGTTACATCTGTTGCTACAGAGTCAGAGGCCGCGGAGCTGTATCGTCAGTCCAAGCAGCTGTTTGAGGGAGGAGGTTTCTCGCTCACAAAGTGGACTTCAAATTCACCATCAATGTTGGAGAAATTCTCGGAGGAAGAGAAATCGTTTTCGTACAAGGATTTCGAAGCAGACAACTCCTTGGCTATCTTGGGATTGAATTGGCAACCTAGTACTGATCTGTTTCAGTTTTCAGTCAAGAGTGGTGTGGTCGTCGCTACTAAGCATTCTATTCTGTCAGTGATGGCTCGTATCTATGATCCAATTGGTCTCTTGTCACCGTTTACATTATTTCTGAAGTGTCTTGTCCAGAGACTGTGGAAATAAGGAGTGGATTGGGACGAGAAGCCGCCTGAGTCTATATGCACTCTTTGGGAGCATTGTCAAAAAGAGTTGCCTCTATTGTTGAAATTTGCTGTTCCACGTCACGTTGGTTTGTTTCAGGATTCTCACATCAGTTTGATTGGTTTTTGTGACGCATCATTGTCTGGTTTTGGTGCAGTTATCTATGTGAAGTCGCAGAATGAGAGCGAGGAGCCAAGAGTTATATTATTGTGTTCAAAGTCCAAGGTAGCACCATCTAAAGTTGTTTCAATACCTCGTTTGGTGTTGTGTGCGGCACTCTTGTTGGCAGAACTCATGAATTCAGTAGTCACTATTATTAGTGAACGTTGTCATGTGTCTCGTATTGTCGCACTCTCTGATTCTACAGTCACCTTGTGTTGGATTAATGCTCCATCCGCGGAATGGCAGACTTTTGTTGGTAATTGTGTCGCAAAAATACAGGATTCTTGTATACAGGGGTGGATGCATGTTGCCGGAATTGAAAATCCCGCTGACTGTTTGTCTAGAGGTTTATCACCAGTTGAGCTTGTGAACTTTCCGTTGTGGCTCTCAGGTCCATCATGGATAGCAGAGGACGAATGCGATTGGCCCGTCCGAACTCAAATGGAAAAGATAGTGGA